>NC_043976.1:46420966-46479428 GCF_902148855.1 Sphaeramia orbicularis | reverse complement strand
TCTAACTGTGTCGTTGGACCAGGGTTAGGGTTAGGTTGTCTTTGGACCAGGGTTAGGGTTAGGGTTGTCTTTGGACCAGGGTTAGGGTTAGGGTTGTTTTGGACCAGGTTAGGGTTAGGGTTAGGGTTTCTTTGGACCAGGGTTGGGTTGTCTTTGGACCAGGGTTAGGGTTAGGGTGTCTTTGGACCAGGGTTAGGGTTAGGGTTGTCTTTGGACCAGGGTTAGGGTTAGGGTTAGGGTTGGCTTTGGACCAGGGTTAGGGTTAGGGTTGTCTTTGGACCAGGGTTAGGGTTAGGGTTAGGGTTGTCTTTGGACCAGGGTTAGGGTTAGGGTTGTCTTTGGACCAGGGTTAGGGTTGTCTTTGGACCAGGGTTAGGGTTAGGGTTGTCTTTGGACCAGGGTTAGGGTTAGGGTTGTCTTTGGACCAGGGTTAGGGTTAGGGTTGTCTTTGGACCAGGGTTAGGGTTGTCTTTGGACCAGGGTTAGGGTTGTCTTTGGACCAGGTGGTTTCTTTGATCCCAGTCATGTAGACTTTGTTAATAAATGTTCCAAATGAACCCTGAGGTCAGACAGGCCTGATTTAAACCCAGCACTATGACAGACAGGGTAGGGTTACCCCTAACCCTACTAACCCTAACCTTAACCCTAACCCTACTAACTCTAACCTAACCCTAACCCTACTAACTTAACCTTAACTCTACTACCCTAACCTTAACCCTACCCTACTAACTCTAACCTTAACTGCTCTACTAACCCTAACCTTAACCCTAACCCTACTAACTCTAACCCTACTAACTCTAACTTAACCCTACTAACCCGAACCTTAACCCTAACCCTACTAACTCTAACCTTAACTCTACTAACCCTAACCTTAACCCTAACCTACTAACTCTAACCTTAACCCTACTAACCCTAACCCTATTAACCTCTAACCTTAACCCTACTAACCCTACCCTACTAACCCTAACCCCTGCTAACTCTAACCTTAACTCTACTAACACTAACCGTAACCCTAACCCTACTACTCTAACCTTAACCCTAACCCTAACCCTATTAACTCTAACCTTAACCTACTAACCTAACCCTACTAACTCTAACCTTAACTCTACTAACCCTAACCTTAACCCTAACCCTGCTAACCCTAACCTTAACCCTAACCCTGCTAACCCTAACCTTAACCCTAACCCCACTAACTCTGACCTTAACCCTACTAACCCTAACCTTAACCCTAACCCTGCTAACCCTAACCTTAACCCTAACCCTACTAACTCTAACCTTAACCCTAACCCTGCTAACCCTAACCTTAACCCTAACCCTACTAACTCTAACCTTAACCCTACTAACCCTAACCCTACTAACTCTAACCCTTACCCTAGTAACCCTAACCTTAACCCTAACCCTACTAACTCTAACCCTACTAACCCTAACCCTCTGACCCATTATGGTTTCACGCTAAGGCAAGATGAACTCAGAAGCCACGCCCACCAAAACTGACCACTATGATGAACTCAGAGGCCACGCCCACCAAAACTGACCAATATGATGAACTAGGAGGCCACACCCACCAAAACTGACCAATATGATGAAGTAGGAGGCCACGCCCACCAAAACTGACCTTTACTGTTGAGCTTTCCAAGGAATGATTCCAGTTTATCCAGTTTCAAGTCCGACTCCAGGTTCAGATCTGGGATGGCTTTGATCTCTACACACACACACACACACACACACACACAGAGCTGTTAGAGTCATAAATGTAGCTTGTGTTTGATTTTAACACACATTCTAACTGATGGGTGTGGTTTCAGGTGAGGGGTGTGGTTTCAGGTGATGGGTGTGGTTTGAGGTGATAGGTGTGGTTTCAGGTGACGGGTGTGGTTTCAGATGACTGGTGTGGCACTGACCTTCCTGTGGTTTGAAGACAGCAGGGCAGTTGGCTTTGGGTTTGGACGGAACTGTCGACAGGAGGGAAGAGGGAGGAGCCAGACCTGAAGAACCAACACGGAAACAAGCAAACCCTTAAAGACCAAACGTCCACCTTTAACCCTTACAGACCCAAACGTCCACCTTTAACCTTACAGACCCAAACGTCCACCTTTACCTTAAAGACCCAAACATCATCCTTTAACCCTTACAGACCCAAACGTCCACCTTTAACCCTTAAAGACCCAAACATCCTCCTTTAACCCTTAAAGACCATACGTCCACCTTTAACCCTTACAGACCCATACATCCAGACCTGTGTGACCTCTGACCTTAAGGGTTAAATACATCCAGACCAGTTTGACCTCTGACATTTCTTGACCATGCGGGCGGCCACAGTGAACTGGGCGGAGTCATTGGCGGCTCCGTGGCCTTTGGATTTCCACGCCTCTTCTTGGGCCACGATCAGCTGCTTCCTGTCTGGATGGACATGTGGGCGTCCATCTGCTGACCATCTTGGATGGACATGTGGGCATCCATCTGCTGACTGTCCTGGATGGACATGTGGGCGTCCATCTGCTGACCGTCCTGGATGGACATGTGGGCGTCCATCTGCTGACGTCCACATCAGAATCAGATGTTTTCTGACAAAGACAGAGGACAGAAGGTCAAATTAAGGGAAATGAAGAAGTCACCTTAAGGAGTGGACACACCCCTTACTGAGGAAATGTCCTTTAATGCAAGGGTTTCACTTCCTTTACTGAGGAAATGTCCTTTAATGTAAGGGTTAAACTTACCCTTACTAAGGAGGTGTTTTTTAATTTAAGGGTTTAAGGCGTGTGTGTTGTAACAGCTGCCACTATAGAGGGTGGGGGGGTGTGGTGGGTGGGGGGGTCACCTTCCGTCTCCAGGGGTGTCTGTCCTCCACCTGTGTAGGTCTGGGACATCTGGGGACCTTTAACAACAAGAGGAGGGGGGCGGGGGGGGGGGGGGGGGGGGGTAAGAATGATGAGGATGAAAAGATGAAACAGCCCTGACAAGTGGGAGGATCTGGGGGGCGGGGCTAGGGTTAGGTAGACTGAGCTGCAGACCAGCAGGTATGGTCCAGATCCAGGTCCGGGGACAGGGGAACAGGTGGGAACTGGGACAGGCGGACTGGCTGAGGGTTAGGGTTAAGGAGGTCAAAGGTGAGGGTTAGGGTTAAGGGTTAGGGTTAAGGAGGTCAAAGGTGAGGGTTAGGGTAAGGGTTAGGGTTTAAGGGAGGTCAAAGGTGAGGGTTAGGGGGTTAAGGGTTAGGGTTAAGGGAGGTCACAGGTGAGGCTCCTACCTGACTGGATGCATCGTCAGAGGAAGAACGGAAAGGAGCTCAGGAGGAAGAGGAGAGAAAGTAGAGGCAAAGAGCGGCTCCTGCAGACGGACGACAAGTGTGAGAACCACAGAGACTCAACTCAAAGGCCTGTAGTTGACTCCGTTCTGTCTCATCTTTAAAACAGATTCGGTCAGTTTTTCCTGCTCACTTCATGAGCGGTTTAATATCCTCCTGAAACCAGATGTGTCCAACTCTGCCGTTTTTTTTTAATTCAATAACTGTTGGAATGATGGAAAGACATGATGCAGCAGTTGTGTTTTGTTTTTTTTGGATACATTTACATTTTTTTATGGAATGGCCTTTACGTGGACAGCCTATTCATTTATTTATTATTAATTTAAAGGTAAGCTGTGAAACTAATGCTGGGTCTCAAGAGGACACAGAAAAGATGTTTTCTGTAGAAAGCGTGGAAGTCTACGCTAATGACATCACCGTCCCTTTGGTCCACCTGTCCTGGTTCCTCCTCTATCCCCTCCTAAATTCTAAACTGATGTGTGACCTCTACTGACCTCTGTCTGACCTCTGCTGACCTCTTCCGACCTCTACTGACCTCCACTGACTTCTACTGACCCCTGCTAACTCTGCTAACCTCTGCTAACCTCTACTGACCTCTATGACCCCTGCTAACCTCTATGGCCTCTGCTAACCTACGCTGACCTGTTGACCTCCGCTGACCCCTGCTAACCTCTGCTGACCTCTGCTGACCTCCGCTGTCCCTGCTGACCTCCGCTGGCCTTTACTGACCTCTGCTGACCTCTGCTGAGTGCTTCAACTTGATTTAAAAACTTGTTTTTCTTAATTGGATAAAAAATCATGTCTTGCTTTTGTAATTGCTGTCAAACCAAATCCTCGGATCCCTCCCAAAAATGTTGGAGCTCCAAACCCACAGCCCTCCTGAGCCCACATGAACCTGACCCTAACCCTGATCCTGAACCCGCTGTGATCAGAGGATGGAAATGAAAACAGGCCTGATACTGTGGACGGACGGATGCCAGAGGAACATGTCTAAACAGAGAGGCACTTGTACTGTCCCACCATAACCCGCCCCAAAAAAGAGGAAGATGAATATAAAGATGAAGATGAAGATGAGAGCACAGACACAGTCAGCATGCAGAGGATGAAATGAGGTTTATTTATTCAGAGGACATGCAAACAGAGACAAACAGGACAATGAACAGTTCCACTGAAGTCAACACAAAGACATGATGATCCAGAAAAGGACAGAGGGTTAGTCCCAGACACAAACAGGAGTTCTGTTTTTAAAGCATCACTGAGGCTTTGGCGATAATAGAAGGACAAAGGCTTTAACACATGAGACCAAACTGTGGAAACAGGAGATCAGAGTCCGACTTCTGAACAGGTGGAAACAGCCCAGGCTGTGAGCAGCTGAAAACAAAGGATACAGCTACAAGTCCAGGGTACAGGGTCAGGGTGAGGGTTAGGGTACGGAGTCAGGGTACTGGGTACTGGGTTAGGGTCAGGGTACTGGGTAGGGTACTGGGTTAGGGTCAGGGTACGGGGTACTGGGTACTGGGTTAGGGTCAGGGTAGGGTACTGGGTCAGTGTTAGAGTTAGGGTCAGGGTTGGTCCAAACTCCTCAGTAACAGATGGACAGAAAAAATGAGGAGAAAATGAGAAAAAATATAAGGACAGAAAATAACCATAAACTCAACACTAAACAGTTTGGATTTGTTCAGTATATAAGGACATAAAATAAACAGTGTTTTGGTCCAGATGGACAAGGGAGAAGAATTCCAAGGTTTATTCACCTTATTTATGAATATATACATGACATATATAAGATCTACAAATACCGTGACAAACTAATTGGTACATTTGAACATATATTTATGTCAGTTTCTCTGTATTCACTGTAAAAACAGTAGTAAAGGTTTTTAAAAGGACCTTCCATTGTATCCTCAGTCTAATGTGAGTCCAATAGAAGAGGATCACAGTTAGGATTTGAATTCACTGCCTAATACAAGGACATCCAAGGATTTAGAAAACATTCACATACAAATAGAACTGGTGCTAGATTTAGGCTAACCCTAACCCCTAACGCTAGGAATAATGGACTTTCAGAAAATAGAAGTCTGCAAAAGGGGATTATAGCTTTATTTTTGGATCTAGATGTTTATAGCCCTAACTCTAACCCTAAACCTGACCCTGACCCTAACCCAGACCCTTATTACCAACAAACCTGCATTAAACAGGCGGTTCAAACCTGGCGCTCTGTCAGCTGACAGTTGGTTTAAAACCAATCAGCTGATCCCTTATGCTCCTCCCATATTTGTCAGCTGACCTGACTCTATTTAAGTTATTAATTTAATTCATTGGTCATTTACCCAGATGATCCAGATAAGCGTTAGGGTTAGGGTTAAAGAACCCAGTCCACAGACCAGTGGAGTGGAACGGCTGCAGCAGATCACACCCATTGAACACCCACTGGACATCCACTGGACATCCACTGGACCCACTGGACAGTCCATGCAGTCACATGACCAACATATATGACAAAGAGCAGAGGACACTAAAGGACAGATGAGAAGACACACACGGACAATACACAACCTCTCTGTTTAGACAAATCCAGCTGGACTGATTCAAACCTGTTCAGCATCAGTTCAGACTCATGCAGACAAGAGTCGCAGGTGCAGTCGCAGGTGCAGTGCAGGTGGTCGCAGGTGCAGTGCAGGTGCAGTCGCAGGTGCAGTCACAGATGGAGTCACAGCACTACGTCTGCAGTCACAGGTGCAGTCACGGGTGCAGTCACGGGTGCAGTCGCAGGTGCAGTCGCAGTCGCAGGTGCAGTCGCAGGTGCAGTCGCAGGTGCAGTCGCAGGTGCAGTCGCAGCGCTATGTCTACAGTCACAGGTGCAGTCACAGGTGCAGGCGGGTGCAGTCACAGGTGCAGTCGCAGGTGCAGTCACAGGTGCAGTCGCGGGTGCAGTCACAGTGCAGTCGCAGGTGCAGTCACAGGTGCAGTCGCAGGTGCAGTCGCAGGTGCAGTCGCAGGTGCAGTCGCAGGTGCAGTCGCAGCGCATGTCTACAGTCACAGGTGCAGTCGGGTGCAGTCGCAGCGCTATGTCTGCAGTCACAGGTGCAGTGTGGGTGCAGTCGCAGGTGCAGATGCAGGTGCAGCCGCAGGTGCAGTCACATGTCAGGGCCATAAAACAGTGGACAGGAGCGGCACATGAAGTTCATAAAGGCTTCAAACTGTTACATGAGTGGGAGGAGCCACGACAGGCCCCTGTCTGTCCGTCTGTGGTTGGTTACAGAGCATGTGCAGGTCAGGTGGTTACCTTGGTGAAACTAGGCTCCGCCTCCCAAAGCTGAGTGTGCTCATCACTCACATCCTGCTTCTTATTGATCCTGTTCCTCCAGTCCTCCTCCCACTCTTCTCAGCAGAGCCACTCTGTGAAGACGGACGCCCGTTAGAACCGCTAACCCTAACCCATACCCTGACCCAATCATGTCAATGTGTGTGTGTGTGTGTGGTGTGTGTGTGTGTGTGTGGTATTGTCCAGTATTTTGTCCCGTCCATCCGTCTCACCTCTCTTTGATGGACATGTGTCTGGATGACATTGTGTTGCTCACATCGTTTCCTGCTCCGTCTCAACCCGAACCGTCTTCGTGGACGCCTGCTGCCGAAGGACGACACACCCCACTGCCCTCGATGTTACCACACTGGAGTCTGTGAATACAAACACACCCACACAGAAACACACACCATACAGAAAACACAACACACACACCACACACACACACACACACACACACACAGAGAAACACACACACCCCGAAGCACACACACCACCACACACACACACACACACACACAAAACACACAACACGCAAAACACACACAGGAAGGGATGGGTGAGGAAAATCAATGACTGAACTGGAAACTATGTGAAACAGCGTTTTCACAATGAGACGAAAAAAGCAAAATGAAAACAAAAAAAAAAAAAGACATAATATGTGTTTTAAAGTAGAAGCTGTGAATCAGAGGGACTGATGGACAGGAGGACCAGGTCCACCAGGACTAAGACTGGGACCACCAGGACTAAGACTGGGACCCCACTAAGACTGGCAACCATGTCACATCTATGAGCTGAATGGAAGTAACACTGGGATCTCGGTGGCATCACTGTCTCTCTCTCTCTCTCTCTCTCTCTCTCTCTCTCTCTCTCTCTCTCTCTCTCTCTCTCTCTCTCTCTCTCTCTCTCTATATATATATATATATATATATATATATATATATATATATATATATATATATATATATACACACACACACACCAGTATATACCATCTGTGCCCCCCCAGGACAAAACTTAAACTCTGGGTGCCAGGGCTTTTGCTGCTGCTGCTCCCCGTCTATGGAATGCCCTGCCTGATCACCTCTGGGCCCCACAGACTGAGGACACTTTTAAAAAAGGTCTGAAGACCTTTTTATACAGGAAAGCATTTTCTTGATCTTCTAACATCTGTGCATGCTTCTCCTGTTTTAATCTCTCTTCATTTTAACTGTTTTTATTTTAACCGTTTTATGCTTACTTATATTATTATATATATCTATTTTTATTGTTATTTATTGCCTGTAGCACTTTGAGATTTTTAAACAAAAATGTAAAGTGCATTACAAATAAATTATACATATATATATATACATATATATATATATATAAAATTTTTATTGTAATGCACACACACACATATACACACCTGTATATCCTGTACCTCAGCGGTGGTCCGGTGTTCCCCCAGGCGGTGGTCCGGCCCTGGGGCCTGTCCTGCTGGCAGATGTTGTCCTCCTGGACCTTGTGTCCACTTCTGTCTCCTCTCCCTCTGATCAGCCTCATCAGCTCCTCCTCCTCCTCGTCATCGTCGAACTCACCCTCCTCTCCTGTCCGCTCTGGGGCTGTGGGAGGGGCGCCTGGCGGGCCGCCCGCTCAGGGAGGGCAGCTTCCTCTTCCCCCCTCCCACATCGGATCCTCCGTCGTCCACCTTGGTCCCGTGTCAATCTTTATACATGTGTCTCGGCCGGTCCACGTAGTCCTGGGACCTCAAGGTTGAAGGGGGCACAGGCCCGTCTGAGCTGGGGGGGGTGGGTATGGGTGGGGGTTGCTCTGGTTATATGGATGTCTCCAGCGTGTTGGGTGGACACTGTCCCTTCTGATGACGAACAGGGGACACGTCCCAGCCCAGAGCCCCCGTTCTGAAGCTGAAGAGTCAGAAAATAAACAGAAAGACAGAGAAAAGGAAGGGGGGGGGGGGGGGGGGGGGGGCCATGTAGGTCCTGGAATGACGCACACTGAACACACACACACACACACCTCTTGGTGGGCGTGGCCATGCCAGTAAATCCAGCCCATTCAGCTGAAGCTCAAACACACTGGGTCCAAACTTTACACACATTCAATATGTTTGATCCATTTAGAGCAGGACGTCCAACACAGACCCACATGAGCTAACCTGGGCCAGACCAGAGCGGTACACAAAACACAGTTACCGCACTTCCATACCTTCCATACCCTCCATACCCTTACAAAAATGTCAGACCAAATATGGACCTCCTTCTGGTTCTGGAGGCGGGGCCACTAGTTCCTCCATTCAGTGTACCACCATCTGAACACATTCGTTTCTATTTGTGCTGATCTACCAACTCCAGCTCTAAGTTGATCAGATATGGTCATCTTTCCACGGGTCCAGTCTATTTCCTGTATCATTGTCATTTCTGTTGTAAATTCTGTTTTCTTTGGTCTGTGTTGGTGTTTGGATCATTTCTATCTGATCCAACTGTTCTGTTGGGTTGTCAGCTGTAGTCCTATAGTTCCATAGTTTGGACCGGTCCAGCTGTTCACATGGAACCACTAGAACTACAATGATGGAGGTTCTAAGGCAGGGTGTCAAACTCATTTTAGTTCAGGGGCCACATTCCGCTAAATTGATCTGAAGTGGGCCGGACCAGTGAAATAACATAACATATATAACAACATAACATAAAAATATATAAATAATGTCAACTCCAAACTTTTCTGTTATGAGCAAAAAAGTACATTTATATTATGAAAAGGTTTACATCTACAAACTATCCTTTTCAAACACTGTGAATACCATGAAGAAACTGAAAAATAAGTGTATTTTTTATCAATATTCTGCCTCAGTTTATCATTTCACATGTTCATTACAACTGACAGATCACAGTGGATCTACAAACACACAAAACATTAATAACAGACAGAATTCTTGTTAAAATTATACTTACTTCTCTTAAGACATTTCAGGTTGTTCATATTTGTTTATTCCCATTTTTTTGCAAAATTATACTTGTTTTAGTGTCAATACATGAAAATATTTATATTTTGAAAGAGAAAATGCTAGAGTTGTCATATTAGCATGTATTCTGATAGTATTTGACTGAATCCTGCCCACTGCAGACTGAATTGGTCTGAATGTGGAACCTGAACTAAAAGGATTGTTAATATCTTAGTGTAATTTTTGCATTTCACAAATTCATCCCAAGGGCCGGACTGGACCCTTTGGCGGGCCGGATTTGGCCCCCGGGACGCATGTTTGACACCTGTGTTCTAAGGGATGGGACCGGTAGTCCAAATGTGGTTCTGTGGGTTGGATTGGAGTTGTTCTCTTCAACCTGCTGCTGTTGGCTTCAGTTTGTCAGCTGAGGTCATGTGATCATTAGTGTCATTTGGTCCAAACTTGGGTCCACTATGACACTGATTTGATTCTATTTGTCATTTATTATCGTTTCCTCATGGTTCATGTGATTCCATTGAAAACCATTAATTTCTCCCTGGGATGAATAAAGGATTCTGATTGTGACTGTGATGATTTAAAGGTGTGTAAAAGCCTTTGGTTGAACTGGACCGTATCCTCCACTGTCACGGTTCCTGTTGTCGTCCAGTCTCTGATCAGCTGACTATCTGTTGATCAGGAACTGCTTTAGTTCTGGTCTTCTCCATAAAGGCGTCATTCATGCCTTGCTCAAATGCATTCATCATCGTCATGCATCCACACATCCTGCTCGCTGACACGTCAGGATAAACGGCTGACGTGAACATGAACTGAACATTCACAGTGGAAGCAGTGTTACAGGGATACAGGGTTAGGGGTTAGGGCCCACCTGCTGCAGGTCACCCCAGGGTGAATGGGCTGGGTCTGGGTAGCGGGCGTTGGTCCTGCGCTGTCGACTGTCCCCCCTGGTCAGGGTGACCCTGGAGGGAGGCTGGGCCAGGCGGTTGAACAGCGCCATCTTCTTGCCAGGCTGAGGGTGCACAGATCGGCTCCTCTAGTCCCTGGCTCTGGTTCTGGTTCTGGTTCAGGCTCTGGTTCAGGCTCTGGTTCAGGCTCTGGGTCTGGGTCCTGTGTTCCCATGGCTGAAGGCTGCCTGGAGCTCTGAGCCTCCCAGGCCTGCTGGGAGGAGGCCTGCAGACTGAGAGGAGGGCAAAGAGGGAGGAGAGAGGAGGAGGGAGGAGGAGAGAGGAGGGCAAGAGGGAGGAGAGAGGAGGAGAGGGAGGAGGGAGGAGGAGAGAGGAGGGCAAAGAGGGAGGAGAGAGAGGAGGAGGAGGAGATGAGGAGGGCAAAGAGGGAGGAGAGAGGAGGAGGGAGGAGGAGAGAGGAGGGCAAAGAGGGAGGAGAGAGGAGGAGAGGGGAGGAGGGAGGAGGAGATAGGAGGCAAAGAGGGAGGAGAGAGGAGGAGGGAGGAGGAGAGAGGAGGGCAAGAGGGAGGAGAGAGGAGGAGAGAGGAGGAAGAGCAGAGAGGAGGAGAGAGGAGGAGAGGGGAGAGAGGAGGAGAGAGGAGGAGGGGCAGAGAGGAGGAGAGAGGAGGAAGAGCAGAGAGGAGGAGAGAGGAGGAGAGAGGAGGAGGAGAGAGGAGGGCAAAGAGGGAGGAGGAGGAGAGAGGAGGTGAGAGGAGGAGAGAGGAGGAGGGAGGAAAGAAGAGAGAGGAGAAGAGAGGGCAAAGAGAGAGGAGAGAGGAGGAGACAGAAGGGAGGAGAGAGGAGGTGTTCAAACAGTGGGCTGTCATGTCTGCCATGTGGGCGTTGATTGACAGCTCACAGTGATTGACAGCTCACATACAGTTGAAACTCTGTCTGGAAAAAAAATCTTAATTGTCTGTGATTCATTAATTATTCTAACTCGACCATCCAAGTATTTGATTGGACACATTTTTCATGATATTTGCAGTTAACTTTATAACAATCAGGCCTGTTATCTACATTCATGTTAGCTTGAACACAGTCATACAAGCAAAGGATCGGACAGCTAGCCTGCTAATTAGACCAGCTAGCTTAAAAATGTATGTTTTTGAAATAAAATGACATTAAATAACAGTAACATCAACTTCACAAAAATCTATCATTACCCAGAAGTTGAACTGACTTTGCAGGGTTTAGCAGAACAGAGCCTGTTCTCAGTCTGTAACTGGTTTGTAACTGTTAGCATTAGCATTAGCCTGGGGCCAGCTGTGCCCTTCAGATCCAGTCCCTTCTGGTTCCAGATCAGACAGATGCTCATCCACCAGCCAAGCACTGGAAGCCACTCCTCTAATGGAGTCCATGTGTCTGACGCTTGTTTGGGCGGGGAAGGCTAATTACACACCAGTTTACCTCACCATAAAACATGAAGCATCATGGGAAACTTACGTGGCAGCGATGACCACCTCCTGGGTTGTGACCGGCTGAGTCCTGGAGCGGTCCTGAGTCCGTCTGAGCCTCCGGTCCACGGCGGCGTTCCTGGACCGAGGCTTAGGGGCTGAGCCATCCACGCCCCTTTCCAGTTCCTGAGAGGGTTGGGTTAGGGTTAGACCACGCCTCTGCAACCTTTATTATCAAGAGTCATTTTGGCTCCTCCCTCTTCTGCCAAAAAAAATAGTCTGGAGCCGCAAAAACATACAGAGCTTATAAACTTTTAAAAGTTTTAATCTTGTTTTTCATTTTATCTGTTCCAACACTGAATACAACAACAGAAGTGCAGTGTGGAAGGATTCTGGAGTATGATTACTCCAAATTTTATAATTAATTAATTAATTAATTAAAAAGTAATTTTTATTATCATTTACTATGGTCTCAAAGCTGATTTCAGATGAAAAAACACACTTTTGAGCTTGGAAGGATTTTTGAGTATGATTACTCTAAAAGTACACAGTAAAAGTAGTTCATAGTATTTGTGCTGATAGTTATATGAAGGGCTAATACCAAAATACCAAATTCATGAGGTAATTATTGGAAAAATAAATTTTAGTCATCACTGAATTTAGTCTTAAAGCCTATTTCAGATGAAAAAACACACTTTTGTATCTTGGAATGGAATCTGTTGTAAGATTACTCCAAAAGTACACAGTACTCGTACTCATACAGTTGCTCTATAAAAAGTATCAGTATTTATGGAAATTATTCTCTCCCAAACTCAACACTGCCTCCACAGTTCCCAGTTGTTCTACTCCATATTCTCCCAGAAAACGGACAGAATTATGTGAATAATACAGTAAACGAAGGACGGACAGAACCCTCCGTCCGTCTGCGTCTGCGTCTGCGTCTTTAACCTAGAGCACAAATGAACCCTTACTGTTGTTGAAGCCACATTCACTCCATGCAGCTCATCTGCTGAAACTGTGGAATGAGTAGCGCACCAGAAAAATGCTAGCGGCTGCTTTGACCGCAGTAAAGGGAGGAGCCACTACAAGGAGGAGGAGGAGACGCATGCGGCTCCGGAGCCTCGGGTTGACCACCCCTGGGTTAGATGAATGTGAACGTCCAGATGTGATCATCACAGATCCATCTACATCCACAACCATACAAACATCAGTATCTGCACTTCTCCCATTATTATTGATCATGTAAACAGGATCATGTGATCAGCTTTATCCGACAACGGCAGTAATCTGATTATAATAAATCAGATTAACACACCTAGATTTGTCTCCAATACGCTGATGTGTTCACACATGTAAACAGATTAATCTGATTTTATTTAGTTTTTTTTTTACATCTGAACGTGTAAAAAAAAAAAAAAAAAAAAAATCCTATAAACTGAAGTTCTGCAGTGACACCGTGAGCCAAAGGAAGAGGGAAAACACACAATGACATGAAGGATAGCACTAACATGTGACCTGTTCTGTAGTCTTAGGCGTTGCCATGGTAACAAAACAAGACCACATGTTTGGAAAATGACAGGAAGTGTACGTCTGACGTCATAACGTACGTACGTACTCTGAAAGAAATCCAATAATGGACGTAAACATGTAAACCAGGGTTTTTAATTACCGCATTTCTGAAGTGACTGTAAACGCATCACACCTGATTCTGTTAATTATGGGATCCCTGACCACTGGACCCTCACCACTGGACCCTCACCACTGGGCCTTCACTACTGGACCCTCACCACTGGACCTTCACCACTGGACCCTCACCCCTGGACCCTCACCACTGGACCCTCACCACTGGACCCTCACCACTGGACCTTCACTACTGGACCTTCACTACTGGACCCTCACCACTGGACCTTCATGACCGGACCCTCACCACTGGACCCTCACCCCTGGACCCTCACCCCTGGACCCTCACCACTGGACCTTCACTACTGGACCCTCACCACTGGACCTTCACAACTGGACCCTCACCACTGGACCTTCACCACTGGACCTTCACCACTGGACCCTCACTACTGGACCCTCACTAATGGATCCTCACCCCTGGACCCTCACCACTGGAACGTCACTACTGGACCCTCACCCCTGGACCCTCACCACTGGACACTCACCCCTGGACCCTCACTGGACCCTCACCCTGGACCTTCACTACTGGACCTTCACTACTGGACCCTCACTACTGGACCCTCACCCCTGGACCCTCACCCCTGGACCCTCACCACTCGACCTTCACTACTGGACTTTCACTACTGGACCTTCACCACTGGACCCTCACCCCTGGACCTTCACTACTGGACCCTCACTACTGGACCTTCACTACTGGACCCTCACCACTGGACCTTCATTACCGGACCCTCACCACTGGACCCTCACCCCTGGACCCTCACCACTGGACCCTCACCCCTGGACCCTCACCACTGGACCTTCACTACTGGACCCTCACCACTGGACCTTCACAACTGGACCCTCACCACTGGACCTTCACCACTGGACCTTCACCACTGGACCCTCACTACTGGACCCTCACTAATGGATCCTCACCCCTGGACCCTCACCACTGGAACGTCACTACTGGACCCTCACCCCTGGACCCTCACCCCTGGACCCTCACTGGACCCTCACCCCTGGACCTTCACTACTGGACCTTCACTACTGGACCCTCACCACTGGACCCTCACTACTGGACCCTCACCCCTGGACCCTCACCACTCGACCTTCACTACTGGACCTTCACCACTGGACCCTCACCCCTGGACCCTCACTACTGGATCCTCACCACTGGACCTTCACTACTGGACCTTCACCACTGGACCCTCACCACTGGACCTTCACTACTGGACCTTCACCACTGGACCTTCACCACTGGACCCTCACCCCTGGACCTTCACTACTGGACCCTCACCCCTGGACCTTCACTACTGGACCCTCACCCCTGGACCTTCACTACTGGACCCTCACCCTGGACCAGTTGAACGCAGGTGTAAACTCACCTTGAACAGGGAGCGTTTGGCTGCTACACTCAGCTTGGCCCGATCATCCAGCTTTTCTTCATCAGCTACAGACGCAGACACAGAATGGATGTGTTAGGAACTGTGGACAATTTATGAAAAGAAAACTGACAGAAGCAAAACAAACAAACAAACAAAAAGATCTGAGAGAAATAATGATGTCAGTGACATTGTTCACCTTAGCGGAGCTTGGGTTTGAACAAAGGTTTTTTTGTTTTTTTTTCTTTTACCAAAAAGCCTCAAAAACGTACAAACTGTTGGTCGAGACCAGGGGTGTCCAACCCTGGTCCTCCAGATCTACTCTAACCTATATAATAATCTAACCCTACCTCTGTGTTCGCCTCAATAAAGCATCAAACCAGTCACACTGTATTATTATTATTATTATTACTATTATTATTATTATTATTATTATTTGAATGGAAATTTCAGCCACAGAATGGTATACCTTTCTTTTACGCTCCCCATGTGTAATCAGTTACTTCAATAGAAGATGTTGAATGATGCTGTACATGTACAGTCCATATTGTTTATAACTTAACAACCTAAGTTGTATTTTTGGCCAAAGTATCTGCATAAAATGAATCAGCGGTGTTAGGACAGTAAAGTTATGTACATATCACAGTTTGGCCAAAAATACGACTTAGGCAGCTAAAGGATGAGGCTCCTCCCACCATCACAGCCTTACATAATTAAACTTCAGGCCTTGATAAAACAGAAATGAAAATGTACAAACAACAATAAACTCTGTTGCACATTCATCTGTAGAAACAGTAGCATTTGTTGAATGTGTAACATCACATTTGAGCCAAGATGAATAAGAGTAAAAACAGAAAAAGTACTCACCCTCTGTGGAAGCGAAGTCCGAACTGACACAGGACCTTCAAATGGGAAGAAAGAAGACGATCAGGAAACACCACAAACATCCAGGAACTGAACAAACGGCGGTTAGAGACCAGAACCAGAACAAGCACCAAGAACATAACGGCCCAGGGCATGAGTGGAAAACTGTTGGTGTGTTGGAGAAGTCCCAGAGTTCAGAACCCAAGTGGAGGCAAGCACATTAAGCTGAAGCATTAGAAGGTTTTACACAAACGTTCAGGCAGCCAGCTCCAACAAAGGCCCATTCACAGTTCCCTGCTCTGGTCACATGTGATGACCAGTGCCAAGGCTAAAGCACAGCAAACTTTGACCTTTAAGAGTCCCTGTTACCTAAGGCGCTGAAGGGGAGGGGCCAAACTCAGGTGTGGATGCTGTAATACAATTATTAATTTACATTAACTACACTTCAGGTTTTAGAATATGTGTGATTTATGACGAAAACTTCCCTAAAGTCAGTCAAAAGAAAGCAAGGAAGAAAGAAAACAAGAAAGAAAGAAAGAAAACAAGCAAGCAAGCAAGAAAAAAAACAAGCAAGAAAGGAAGAAAAAGCTGTGATTTGTTGAACATATGTGGTTGTATGACATCATTCTACAGCCTCAGCCGTGCATAGAGTCCAGAGCAGTAACTTTCAGTACCTATCAGTAACTTTCAGTACCTATCAGTAACTTTCAGTACCTTTCAGTGTCCTGACGCTCAGCTGTAGTGGTGGTCTGTGTCCTAAACCTCTCACAGGTCTTTCTACTCTCTCCTGGACTGACATATTACCTGGGTTTGCGTCCCCTGTCCCTTTCCCCTCTCCATGGGGACCCAAGCCCCCCCCCCAGCTTCACTGGAGGGTAAAACCCTGGTGAGGACGGACAGAAAAGACAAAGGGACGAGTAGCAGAAAAATGAAAAGCTTTAAAACCAGAGGGTTCAGGTTGAGTCCACCCTGGTCCCTTTAGTGGACATGCAAGGACTGGGTCCAGGACCTGGTCCCTTTAGTGGACATGCAAGGACTGGGTCCAGGACCTTTCACAGGCAGCTTTAGTCTGAGTACTCAGTTACACTTTAGTTTGAGTACTCAGTTACACCTCTGCTTTTTAAACCCAGTCATCAGTGAAGCCAGGGCATGCAGTTGGATCAGCTGTTGGAGGATCAGACAGTGTGTGTGTGTGTGTGTGTGTGTGTGTGTGTGTTCTATTACACGCACGCACACACACACACACACACACACACACGCACACACACACACACACACACTTCCTGTTTGTGTTAATCCATTAGTACAGATTAGTGACAGATGTGAACTTGACAACAGCTGCTTGTTAGTCATACAGAGGCCAGCCCATGTTAGGTACCAGGCATGAGGGTTAGCTCTGGATCAGTTCTACACACAGCGCCACCTACAGTTGGGTCCAGTGGCTGGTTGGGGGGGTGCCGGTCCTGCGGCTGGTTGGGGGGGTGCTGGTGCTCTCCATGTAGGACTGTCGGAGCTGGGCCACACACACTCTGGTGTCCTGGGGCCTGAGGGTGTCCCCTTCCATGACCTGCTGGTGTTCCTGGATTTGGTTCTGCAGGTTCCTGTGAACAGGCCCTGGTGGATCTGTGCTGGACGGGTCTGCAGGTGCAGCTCTGGCCTGGATGGTGCCAGCTGCCCCCCCTCTATGGCTGTAACTGGGCCTGTTCTCCGGTGCCTGCAGATGTCCCCTGGAAGCGTCCTCTGCTGGGCTGAAGCTCTGGGACCTGGACACCCCCTGCACCTCCTCCATCCGTCCTCTGGACCTGGACACCCCCTGCTCCTCCTCCATCCGTCCTCTGGACCTGGACGCCCCTGCTCCTCCTCCATTCGTCCTCTGGACCTGGACGCCCCCTGCTCCTCCTCCATTCGTCCTCTGGACCTGGACGCCCCCTGCTCCTCCTCCATCCGTCCTCTGGACCTGGACACCCCCTGCTCCTCCTCCATCCATCCCTCTGTGAGGGTCTTCAAACATCCTCTCCCTGCGGCAGATCTCTGAGGGCAGCACTGCTTTCCTGCTCCTCAGAAGGCCTTCAGTCTTTACATCCTCGCAGTCTTCGTCGTCTTCTTCTTGGTTCTGCTGTTGCCCAGTTCTGAATGTGGGACCAGAGGTCATGGATAAGTAACTGGGATAACCACCACCCTCTTGTCCTCCTGCTGATCCAGACCGGGTGGCCTGAGCCTGGGGGGGCTGGAGGGGGTGTGAGTGGCCCTGGGGTCCTGGTGGGTCAGCGTGGTACCGTGTTGCCGGGTGCTGAAGCGGTCTGCGGTACACTGGGGCTTCGGTACCAGTTCCCAGCTCAGGGCTTCTGTGGCGGCCCTCCTCCCTGGCCAGCCTCTCCCTAACTCTGATTCTTCAGGAAAACAAAGGAAGGGTTAACAGCGTTCTGTAGGAAAAGTCCAAAGAGCAGAACAACACCACACTCCACCCCTGGACAATACAACAGCTGGGGATCAAGCAATCTGTTTTCAAGAACAAATTCCCTCAATGTGTCTGCACAACCACACAACTGCCAACACTTTGTGTTAGCGTGTAGTTTGAACACGGTCCTGGTGCAGGTCCTTCTGTTTACACTAGTGTCACTGTTAGTCTGGAGGAAGCACAAACACAGCAACAGCAGGTTCACTTCTATGAACGCATAACGATGAATCTGAACACAACAGCATGGGAATGAGAACTAGTGTTATGGTCCAAAGCCAAGGGGGTGGAGTCTGGGACAGGGAGGAGGATGATGACAACATGATGTCAGCCGAGCTTCTTAAACATTAGTGTGAAAAAGAAAACAAAACAAAAAAAAAAGTTAGTATCTTCTTCTGAGCTCAGGACCCGATCTGAGTAGAAGAGAAGCTTCACCTTAAACAAAAGGGACCCAGGGTTTGAGGAGTGAACCTGAGCAGTTTAAGAAGCACTGCTGAAAAAGGATGGATGGATGGAAGGAAGGAAGGAAGGAAGGATGGAAGGATGGAAGGAAGGAAGAGCATCCAACTCAGTAGGAAAATGGTAGGAGGGGACTGGGGGGGGGGGGGGGGGGGCACACAACCCGCTGGGTGTACCTTGACGGCCAGTTGATGAGGGAGTGGGTGTCGCCCTCAGCATCGGTCTGCAGGAACCAATCAGTGCTCAGTTTGGCCCTTGCACTGTACCAATGAAAAGGTGGTAGGAGACATGTGGGTAGAGGTCTACATTCAGGTCCACATTCAGGCCTGAGGGCACTGCATCACACACACCACTGACTCCACGCTGAGCTGGACCACAATGAGGCAGTGTTTGTCCAGCACAAGGACCCACCTGAGAACACCAGTTCAACACTGGGGGGACAGTTCACCAGTTCAACACTGGGGGGACAGTTCACCTGTTCAACACTGGGGGGACAGTTCACCTGTTCAACACTGGGGGGACAGTTCACCTGTTCAACACTGGGGGGACAGTTCACCTGTTCAACACTGGGGGGACAGTTCATGAATGTGAACAGTTTCTTCGTGCCATCCACCATAAACAGTCTGTGTGTTTCCAAACAGAGCTGGTAGGTAACTTGGGCACCTTTGGAATTTTGTCATGATGTGCATTATGGGAAGTGGAGCTCCAGCCATTTCCGTGTCATGTTTGTTGCAGTCATATGATATCATATGTTTGCACTGCTGCTGCCAGGCAGCTGCGCAAACCTCCACTTCCCACAATGCACATCACAACAAAATTCCAAAGATGCCCGAGTTCCCTCCTGGCTCTGTTTGTAAACACATGGAATGTTTCTGGTGGACAGAACTAAGAAACTGTTCACCGCGAGGGAAGAGATTCAGGAGAGTAATGGCAGACAGACTTACGGATTCATGATATTGAGGATATGACTTGGATTTTACAGATTTGATGAAAAATCGGTGCCTAAAGTCTCCCGCAGCTTTAAAAATGGAGTTAGCTAGCTGCCTGCACAACACAGAGTCCAACACAAAGTTCAGACAAACACATAAGTAACATAGTGCCTCTGTAGTGTCAGTGGTACAGCCCATCCAATCAGCTGTAGAAACACCTGGTACCCAGCCAACATGTGAGTATGTGTCAGGAACAGAAACACACCCCACTCACACTTTGTATTAAGCTATGGAACAAAAAAAGCCGTCTCTGTGGGACTCAAACATCCACCAGAACAGCCTCAGGTTGTCTGACCTGGTATGAGAATGACCTTGGAAATGTAGAAGTGAACACAGGACCGAGTCACAGATAGAGGGAGAGAGTCAAACTGATGGATAATGCTGTCACAGCGAGTCCATCTGTTTAAGAGAAGGACACAGCAGAGTTCTGGCCCACATGGAGACCTGTTCCATCAGTATATAGGTCTGAAGGAAGTCTGGATCCTAGAGCCTGACCGGTCAGCTAATCAAGCATCCAACAGAGTAGAAAAGGCTATTTTTTTCAGAAAGAAACAAGCTAAACCAAGAAGGATTCAAAAGGATGAAAGGAATGGTGTTGAAGAGCACTCACCCCTGCCTGCTGAGGATGCTGTGGGCCTGCTGCTCCATGAACAGGTCCCCAGGAGAAACCCCATGTTTAGGGGAGGACAGGGAATGGGGCCTGCTCAGTTTGGGTGAACTGGGCGGCACCGCTGTGACCGTGTGGTCCTTGGAGGACATCCTGGAACAAGGGGACAGTGATACCACATCCATGTATGAGGAGGAGGACGGTGGCTCAGGAGGCGCAGCTCTGCGTTGATTCTCCAGGTTCATCAGCCTCTCCCTCTCAGAGAACGAGTCGACCCTAGATCGGCCTGATTCAGAGGTGAGCTCAGAGTGGCCGAGCTGGGCCGCTGTGCGTCCAGCCCTTGGGCTGGTGGCGGAGGTGTTGGAGGTGTCGGAGGTGTAGGGGCTCAGGGTAATAGCTCTCCCTTCCTCTCCTAGTGAATCCGCTCGGTGGCGCCTCTCGGTGCTGTCTGACTCCTTCCGTGGGCGAGTGTAGCGGGAAGAGTAATCCAAATCTGGCTCCTGATCCAAAGAGATGCCATAGCGCTCTGCCAGCTGCCGGCGCCGCTCCGCTTTGTAACGGGCAATCCGTTCAGCTTTGGACTCCATCTCTGGGGCACTAGTGTTGGAGCTGGACCGGTAGACCTGTTCTAGATGGATGGAGGTCTGAGGGTCAGGTCTGCATCGGCTTCTTGGCTGTCGCTCAGGAGATGTCAGCAGCATTTCTGAGTTTTCCAGTCCCTCCATTCCATACCGTTGAACTGTCACTAGATGACAAAGATGTAACAACCGTCACTCATTACTGTAATTAAGGATCGCTCAAGGAAAGTGAGATCTACAATAGGCTCAACACAGTTTGAAACCACATGTACCTGCATGTTCCCATGTACCTGAGAGCTGGTCTTGATGGAACAAGTTTATTAAAGGTTCCCTGTGTAAGACTGACACATGCTGGTTTTCTTCTGTGAACTTTTTGTTGGAGTCTGTGTCGTTCTGGGAGCCAAATATGTTGACGAGAGCTTGTTTAACTTTTCTAAGCCAACAGGATCTAGTTTTGTACACTTCTGCAACAGTCGAGGAACAGAAGACTCACTGGACACCTCTAGTTTGAGTGATAGGATTTTTGTGCAAAATCTGACTACGAAACATCTATGTAGAAATCTGTGTGCTGTGTCTGTTCTCATGGATGTAGCAATAAAGACCACAACCATTTGAGTAATTTGTTAATTAATTAACCAGCTCAAAATGTGGGAATCCTGTAGCCTGAACAGCCATCCAGTTTCCTCAGTGTGTTCAATTCTGAGAAAACCCTCTGGAACTGGGACAGTCGCTGTGAAATATGCACCATCTATTCTATTCCAAAACAATCACAAGTCTGAGGGCCGGGTATTTCGCAATACGTCATATACGCACTGACTTCTTTTTGTTTCAAGTCAAAGTCAGTTCCAAGTCCGCAAATCTCTTGACAACTGTTGTCGGCTGTTTATTTGAATCAAAAATAAGGACTGAATTACAGATTACACCCTGTATTCTCAAGTTTCTCTGACAAAAGCATCATGTCCGCCTTATCTGTGATTGGTTTACTCGACATCTGTTAGTCCCGCCTTCATATTTGGATTCAAGCCCCGTGATTTCAGACAGATTTCTCATTGAGACAGGTGGACGGATGGCCAGGCCAGGAACCTGCAGCATTACAGCTCTGAGTTCAATGTTCCTGGACTACTTCAAAAGATGGATTTAGCAAATAATGAGATGCCAAAAATAAAATAGTTTTAGCCTGCATAACAATCAACCATAGCATTCTGACCACTGACAGGTGAAGTGGTAATCCCATAGGTCAGGGGTATCAAACTCATTTTCTTCAGGGGGCCACATTCAGTCCAATTTAATCTGAAGTGGGCCGAACCAGTAAAATAATAGCATGTTAGCCAATAAAAAATGACAACTATAAATTGTTTTAGTGCAAAAAATAACATTCAGTTATGCCAATTTTTACATTTACAAATATCCAAACAAAAAGGATGGGAATAACCTGAAAAAAATGAAATTTGTTAAGAAATATAAGTGCAATTTTATCAATATTATGCCTCGACTTATCATTTATACATGCGCATTATATATGAGATCTACAAAGGCACAAAACATTTAGTAACAGGCAGAAAATTGTTAAAATTGCATTTAATTTTCTTCAGACATTTCAGGTTGTTCATATTTGTTCAGGTTATTCATATTATATTGTTAAAGGGTAGCTTCTTAATGTAAATGTTTTCATAATTTAATGTTTTTTGCACTAAATTAAAGACAAAAAAATGGTGTTGTCATTATTTATAGGTTATTATGATATTATTTTTGAGTTCGATGCCCGAACTTGCATTTTGCAAATTCATCCCGTGGGCCGGATTGGACCCTTTGGCAGGCCGGTTTTGGCCCCCGGGCCGCATGTTCGACACCTGTGCCATAGGTGAACAGCAGCAGGTGGGCACTGGAAGAATCCGTCCACTGTAATGACTGGATCAGAGCATCTCTAAAAAAAGCTGGTCTCCTTTGGTGTTCCTGGTCTGCAGTGGCTCGTATCTTACCAAAAGTGGTTTAAGGAAGAACAACCACATCCAACCCCTATCAGTGCAGGACTGCAAAAGTATCTGCATATGCAATGTAGGTTTCATGAGTTTTTCAAGAAAATGCATCCAAACTGTTCTAGTGGTCCTATTACCTTCTGTTCAGATGTTGTCTTTGCATACCCTTTAGTTCAACACATACAGTTTTAATGCCAGAATAATTTTAAAAATGAAACAAATCCTATAAAAAATCAACAGAGTGTATTTCACTCACTACCACAAGGCTCACCGGGGTCAGAGGCCCTGGTGTATCGAGGCATATCCTCCTCCAGGAGCCGGTTGGCCACCAAACTAGGCAAAAGAGATGGGTGCACCTCGCCCTCGATGCCCTCCAACCGACGAGCAATACGCTCCTTCCTGAACACCACAACAGGAAAGGAACACAGCAGTACATGTAAACACATATCATTAATTTGACCCCATTCCGCTGCCTCGGTCTATGGGACGTGGATGTGGAAGGCAGCGGAAGGGTTCAAAAGCCTGCAGCCCTCTTTTCTCTTCACCCTCTCACCTGTTCATTTCCCAGTCACTGGCACTTGTCGTGATGCCTTCAAATCGTTTCCTCAATTCAGAGACTAAAAAAATTACACAGAAAATAATGTTGTAGTTTGTAAAGACAAAGGAAAAAATAGGTCTGACAGAAGCTATTCCGCATATCCACGCTACACTCAACTCAACATTAATGTCAATCTACTGGACAGCAAAACTGCATTTCTTACAAACACAGCCACGTTTGGCAAGTCAGGAGTTTAAGAAGGTGATCTGCAAACCCTCAGAAAAACTGCTCCTGAATATATTTATTTTGTATGGCCTGTGAACTCCTTTCACTGGAACAAATGGAATCATATCTTGGATATCTACAAAAACTGTATTAGTTAAAGTGCAGGATTGTTATTTAATCCTTTGCCAAAGTTTTCTGTTCCAGGTCATTAAATCCGATCTGAGGGCGTGTTTGCAACTCGACTGTTTTTCTGGGGTCGTCTGATGTTTTTCCAAATTTTGTTCTACTTCTAGATGCTTAAGCAATAACTTGTATGAGCTCAGTGTTAAAATAACTAAAACAAATAGGGTCTAGAGCTCCAAATGTGAGGCCAACCTAGCCCCACTTCACAAATAAAATCACTCTACAGAACTGGGTCTCATTGTCAGACATCCATTTTGTGTTTGACCAACCCTGACTAGCTGCCTTTATGGTGGCTGTGCTTTCAGAAAAACAAATCTTGACATGAATCCACCTGGCAAAGACTCTGCTCTTGCACAACAACTTTTCAAAACCCAGGAAATGCTGAGATTGTGCTTGGTCATTTGCAAACAAGCAGGAGAAAAAACCTTACTCACCTTTGGGGAGATTGGCCAACAGACTAACATCTATATCCTTGGTACTTTTGGCTGGGTCGTCTTTTTCGTCAAATGAGAATTCTTTCTGGAAGCTGAGGGGTGCAGAAAAAATACCAAGTGTTATAAAAACCCAGCTGAGCTGTGGGAAACCTGTTTGTTTGACAGACAGAGATAGCAGGAGCTCACAGGAAGACTGCGAATAAAAGTCATCTAAATGACTTCAATATTTGCTTAAAGTACGCAGGTCTGAATGATGTTCAAGTTAATCTGTGAGACTACAGAGTGGAGCTATAAAAGCAAGCACATTTCAACAACACATTTGGTTTTCTGGTAATAAACTGGAGCAAACCTTAAATTCACCAATATTTCTGTAAAAATAAAGGAAGGTTTTAAGTGTGTCTCACTCTGACGCTCACACACAAACACAGCTCTACAAACATACTGAAGCCATTTACAGATCGGATTCAAAACCACAGAGTTCGGCTACAATCGAGCAAGAAAAGAACTGGCTGATTATCCATGGGAAGAAATCTGCAAGAATTGGAAAAACATGACTTTGCGGTTTTGTTCTTTCCAGCAAACAGAGCTGCAAACAAACGAAGACATCAGAGATGTTCTATCACAGCAGCATGTGTTTTCATGAATACGTTCCAGCATGTGCTTGAATTTGCATGTATTTTGTAAATGCTCGAAATAAACAAATGGAATGAAAAATGAAGTCAAAGTCACATCTACACATTTGTACGTCCAACATGATGTCACTACATACGGTGCGCTGACTGTCCTGTAAAGGAAACTGTACAAATGGAAGCGAACCTGAAGCTCTAGTGGAGGATTTGACCCAAACAGTCTGACGCTCAGTTCTCCTGTGAATGCTGCAACATGTTCCGCAGACGTGGAACATGTTCCACAGCTGATCCACAGTATGAGGCCTTTGTGTCCAACGTAGTGAAAGTATATGATACACAGTGCCACCAAAAGTCTTATAGTCAGTATAAAACTAGAGCAGAGTTGTGGATAACTGCAGGAAGAGCCAATGTGTGGAAAAAGACTATTCTACTACAGGTGCTGGTCACATGTTGTGAACCCTGACCCACAGTAAAACTGTGGTTGATGTCACAACACTTTAAAGACAAACTGAACCCCATTATTGACGTGTTTTACCTGAGTGCTCTGTTCTGGAGCAGTCTGGGACGACCAAGTCTGATGGGGGGGTCACTGATGGAGGGGTCACTGCCAAGTCCTGCAGGAGCAAAGAAGGCCAGCAGTTAGTCAGGTTCGAAACTACAACAGGTACACACTGAAGGTACTGTGGGTACGTTTGAACGGGTACACCAGTGGACCCATCAGCTCCTGATCAGGTACACACTGAACGGACTGTGGTCTACAGAAACATGATGACCCGAACCCTAACCCTAACCCCACAGCTGTGACGGATGCACCAGGAGCTCCACGTGTTGACGAGGCTGTAAAAGCAGCTGGACACTGATCCAACACAGGGATCACATGGTGTCCTGGTTCAGTGAACGATCATTCTTTAACAGGAAGGTTTCAAAGGTGTGAAGCACAAACGTCTGTGCCAGTCCTCTGCTCTGACAACCTGCCATTAAACGATCAGTACGAGGAGCCCTTTAAAACAGAGTAGGGATTGGTCAGGCAGGGATGAGGCTATAACATGGAAAACAATGGCAGGGTGAGCAGAGGCATGACAGGCTGATCATATGTCCAAATACAGACACAGGATTAATTTGCATTCCTGGGATTACAACAAGCCCAAAAGGAAATGTGTCGCTCTTTAAATGTCTGCATTACATCACACTCCATGTGCATGTGTAAGTCTTAGCACGGCCACACCCCCCACCCCCCCGTACCCTGTGTTGAACCCTAAACCTGCTGGGACACTGGAGTGGAACTAAAGCTGCACTGAGACCGGCTTAAGAAGGAAGGCACTGGAAAACAGATGGACAATCCAGAATTATTACAGGCTCGGATTTAACAAAAGGATGGGACAACAAGCCAATTATGTCCTTAAGACAACAAAGAAGGAGGTCAGGAAGCTCCAGGGAGTCAACACTAACACTAACATTAACACTAACACTAACACTGACACTAACATTAACATTAACATTAACATTAACGCTAACACTGACACTAACACTAACATTAACATTAACATTAACACTAACACTGACACTAACACTAACATTAACACTAACACTAACATTAACACTAACACTGACACTAACACTAACATTAACACTAACATTAACACTAACATTAACGCTAACACTGACACTAACACTAACATTAACACTAACATTAACACTAACACTGACACTAACACTAACATTAACACTAACATTAACACTAACACTAACATTAACACTAACACTGACACTGACACTAACACTAACACTAACATTAACACTAACACTGACACTAACACTAACATTAACACTAACATTGACACTAACACTAACATTAACACTAACATTGACACTAACATTGACACTAACACTAACATTGACACTAACACTAACATTAACATTAACACTAGCACTAACATTAACACTAACACTAACATTGACACTAACATTAACACTAACATTGACACTAACACTAACATTAACATTAACACTAGCACTAACATTAACATTAACATTAACACTAACACTGACACTAACATTAACACTAACATTAACACTAACACTGACACTAACACTAACATTAACACTAACATTAACACTAACACTAACATTGACACTAACACTAACATTAACATTAACACTAACATTGACACTAACACTAACATTGACACTAACACTAACATTAACATTAACACTAGCACTAACATTAACACTAACACTAACACTAACATTGACACTAACATTAACACTAACATTGACACTAACACTAACATTAACATTAACACTAGCACTAACATTAACATTAACACTAACACTGACACTAACACTAACATTAACACTAACATTAACACTAACACTAACACTAACATTAACACTAACACTGACACTGACACTAACATTAACACTAACATTGACACTAACACTAATATTAACATTAACACTAACATTAACACTAACACTAACATTGACACTAACACTAACATTGACACTAACATTAACACTAACATTGACACTAACACTAACATTAACACTAGCACTAACATTAACACTAACATTAACAGTAACACTAACATTGACACTAACACTAACATTAACATTAACACTAACATTAACACTAACACTAACATTGACACTAACACTAACATTAACATTAACACTAACATTAACACTAACATTGACACTAACACTAACATTGACACTAACACTAACATTAACATTAACACTAACATTAACCCAAAGAATGGTTGGTGGGCGAGATTGGACTGGACTGGTTAGTGGGTCAGATTGGACTGGTTAGTGGGCCAGATTGGACTGGTTAATTGGACTGGTTAGTGGGCCAGATTGGACTGGTTAGTGGGTCAAATTGGACTGGTTAGTGGACCAGATTGGACTGGACTGGTTAGTGGGCCAGTTTGGACTGGACTGGTTAGTGGGCCAGATTGGACTGATTAATTGGACTGGTTAGTGGGTCAGATTGGACTGGTTAGTGGGTGAGATTGGACTGGTTAGTGGGTCAGATTGGACTGGTTAGTGGACCAGATTGGACTGGTTAGTAGGCGAGATTGGACTGGTTAATGGACCAGATTGGACTGGTTAGTGGGTCAGATTGGACTGGTTAGTGGGCCAGATTGGACTGGTTAGTGGGCCAGATTGGACTGGTTAGTGGACCAGATTGGACTGGTTAGTGGGCCAGATTGGACTGGTTAGTGGACCAGATTGGACTGGTTAGTGGGCCAGATTGGACTGGTTAATTGGACTGGTTAGTGGGCCAGATTGGACTGGTTAGTGGGTCAAATTGGACTGGTTAGTGGACCAGATTGGACTGGACTGGTTAGTGGGCCAGTTTGGACTGGACTGGTTAGTGGGCCAGATTGGACTGATTAATTGGACTGGTTAGTGGGTCAGATTGGACTGGTTAGTGGGTGAGATTGGACTGGTTAGTGGGTCAGATTGGACTGGTTAGTGGACCAGATTGGACTGGTTAGTAGGCGAGATTGGACTGGTTAATGGACCAGATTGGACTGGTTAGTGGGTCAGATTGGACTGGTTAGTGGGCCAGATTGGACTGGTTAGTGGGCCAGATTGGACTGGTTAGTGGACCAGATTGGACTGGTTAGTGGGCCAGATTGGACTGGTTAGTGGACCAGATTGGACTGGTTAGTGGACCAGATTGGACTGGTTAGTGGGCCAGATTTTGCCCATGGGCCGTATGTTTGACTCCCCTAGTTTAGGTGATTAATTCAAATGTCTTATTTCTTTACTGTCATTGTGAGTCGTACCTAAGAACATCTCAAACTCAACTTTCCCAGTACTATGCAAGAACCGGGTTTTTAGTGCTTGTAAAATTGTGTTGAACAGCAGAATCAGATCCAGGTCAGGAACAGAATCAGATCCAGGTCAGGAACAGAATCAGATCCAGGTCAGGAACAGAATCAGATCCAGGTCAGGAACAGATTCACAGAGTTGGTCATTTAACATCAGCTCCAGTGAAAACACAGCCTGCACTTCAATAGTAAACACAAATGGCTACAAATACCTCCAAATGACACTGCACTTTCTAAACTGAGTGGGAGACCAGAATAGGTGCCTCCCTAAAGCAGCCCCTGCCCTGGTACTGGTCCTGGTACTGGTCCTGGTACTGGTCCTGGTACCTGTCCCTTATCTCTGCTACACTGTGTCCTTGGAGGCTACGGCTGCACTGCAACGACAGCTGCTTGGAAAGCAGGACACGAAGCACAGAGTCTGCAGGGAAGGGGGTCTGCAGGGAAGGGGGTCTGCAGGGAAGGGGGTCTGCAGGGAAGGGGGTCTGCAGGGAAGAGGGTCTGCAGGGAAGGGGGTCTGCAGGGAAGGGGGTCTGCAGGGAAGGGGGTCTGCAGGGAAGGGGGTCTGCAGGGAAGAGGGTCTGCAGGGAAGGGGGTCTGCAGGGAAGGGGGTCTGCAGGGAAGAGGGTCTGCAGGGAAGGGGGTCTGCAGGGAAGAGGGTCTGAAGGGAAGAGGGTCTGCAGGGAGGTTCCTTTAGTCCACAACCAGAGGAACTTGTGTGTGCGCTGCCCATACAGCCTGTATCTGCCCCTGTCAGCCTGTATCTGCCCGTCAGCCTGTATCTGCCCGTCAGCCTGTACCTGCCCCTGTCAGCCTGTATCTGCCCGTCAGCCTGTATCTGCCCCTGTCAGCCTGTACCTGCCCCTGTCAGCCTGTATCTGCCCCTGTCAGCCTGTATCTGCCCCTGTCAGCCTGTACCTGCCCCTGTCAGCCTGTATCTGCCCCTGTCAGCCTGTACCTGCCCCTGTCAGCCTGTATCTGCCCGTCAGCCTGTATCTGCCCCTGTCAGCCTGTACCTGCCCCTGTCAGCCTGTATCTGCCCCTGTCAGCCTGTATCTGCCCCTGTCAGCCTGTACCTGCCCCTGTCAGCCTCTATCTGCCCCTGTCAGCCTGTACCTGCCCCTGTCAGCCTGTACCTGCCCCTGTCAGCCTGTATCTGCCCCTGTCAGCCTGTATCTGCCCCTGTCAGCCTGTATCTGCCCCTGTCAGCCTGTACCTGCCCCTGTCAGCTTCTATCTGCCCCTGTCAGCCTGTATCTGCCCCTGTCAGCCTGTACCTGCCCCTGTCAGCCTGTATCTGCCCCTGTCAGTCTGTATCTGCCCCTGTCAGCCTCTATCTGCCCCTGTCAGCCTGTATCTGCCCCTGTCAGCCTCTATCTGCCCCTGTCAGCCTCTATCTGCCCCTGTCAGCCTGTACCTGCCCCTGTCAGCCTCTATCTGCCCCTGTCAGTCTGTATCTGCCCCTGTCAGCCTCTATCTGCCCCTGTCAGCCTGTATCTGCCCCTGTCAGCCTCTATCTGCCCCTGTCAGCCTGTATCTGCTCCCATCAGCCTGTATCTACCCCTGTCAGCCTGTATCTGCCCCTGTCAGCCTGTATCTGCTCCCGTCAGCCTGTATCTGCCCCTGTCAGCCTGTATCTGCCCCCGTCAGCCTGTATCTGCCCCCGTCAGCCTGTATCTGCCCCCGTCAGCCTGTATCTGCCCCTGTCAGCCTGTATCTGCTCCCATCAGCCTCTATCTACCCCTGTCAGCCTCTATCTACCCCTGTCAGCCTGTATCTGCCCCTGTCAGCCTGTATCTGCCCCTGTCAGCCTCTATCTGCCCCTGTCAGCCTCTATCTGCCCCTGTCAGCCTGTACCTGCCCCTGTCAGCCTGTACCTGCCCCTGTCAGCCTGTATCTGCCCCCGTCAGCCTCTATCTGCCCCTGTCAGTCTGTATCTGCCCCTGTCAGCCTCTATCTGCCCCTGTCAGTCTGTATCTGCCCCTGTCAGCCTCTATCTGCCCCTGTCAGCCTCTATCTGCCCCTGTCAGCCTGTATCTGCCCCTGTCAGCCTCTATCTGCCCCTGTCAGCCAGTACCTGCCCCTATCAGCCTCTATCTGCCCCTGTCAGCCTGTACCTGCCCCTGTCAGCCTGTATCTGCCCGTCAGCCTGTATCTGCCCCTGTCAGCCTGTACCTGCCCCTGTCAGCCTGTATCTGCCCCTGTCAGCCTGTACCTGCCCCTGTCAGCCTCTATCTGCCCCTGTCAGCCTGTACCTGCCCCTGTCAGCCTGTACCTGCCCCTGTCAGCCTCTATCTGCCCTTGTCAGCCTGTATCTGCCCCTGTCAGCCTGTATCTGCCCCTGTCAGCCTGTATCTGCCCCTGTCAGTCTGTATCTGCCCCTGTCAGCCTCTATCTGCCCCTGTCAGCCTCTATCTGCCCCTGTCAGCCTGTATCTGCCCCCGTCAGCCTCTATCTGCCCCTGTCAGTCTGTATCTGCCCCTGTCAGCCTCTATCTGCCCCTGTCAGTCTGTATCTGCCCCTGTCAGCCTCTATCTGCCCCTGTCAGCCTCTATCTGCCCCTGTCAGCCTCTATCTGCCCCTGTCAGCCTGTATCTGCCCCTGTCAGCCTGTACCTGCCCCTATCAGCCTCTATCTGCCCCTGTCAGTCTGTATCTGCCCCTGTCAGCCTCTATCTGCCCCTGTCAGCCTCTATCTGCCCCTGTCAGCCTCTATCTGCCCCTGTCAGCCTGTATCTGCCCCTGTCAGCCTCTATCTGCCCCTGTCAGCCTGTATCTGCTCCCATCAGCCTGTATCTACCCCTGTCAGCCTGTATCTGCCCCTGTCAGTCTGTATCTGCCCCTGTCAGCCTGTATCTGCCCCTGTCAGCCTGTATCTGCCCCTGTCAGCCTGTATCTGCTCCCATCAGCCTGTATCTACCCCTGTCAGCCTGTATCTGCCCCTGTCAGCCTCTATCTGCCCCTGTCAGCCTGTATCTGCCCCTGTCAGCCTGTATCTGCCCCTGTCAGCCTGTATCTACCCCTGTCAGCCTGTATCTGCCCCTGTCAGCCTGTATCTACCCCTGTCAGCCTGTATCTGCCCCTGTCAGCCTGTATCTGCCCCTGTCAGCCTCTATCTGCCCCTGTCAGCCTGTATCTGCCCCTGTCAGCCTCTATCTGCCCCTGTCAGCCTGTATCTGCTCCCATCAGCCTGTATCTACCCCTGTCAGCCTGTATCTGCCCCTGTCAGCCTGTATCTGCCCCTGTCAGCCTGTATCTGCCCCTGTCAGTCTGTATCTGCCCCTGTCAGCCTCTATCTGCCCCTGTCAGCCTCTATCTGCCCCTGTCAGCCTCTATCTGCTCCCATCAGCCTGTATCTACCCCTGTCAGCCTGTATCTGCCCCTGTCAGCCTGTATCTGCCCCTGTCAGCCTGTATCTACCCCTGTCAGCCTGTATCTGCCCCTGTCAGCCTGTATCTACCCCTGTCAGCCTGTATCTGCCCCTGTCAGCCTGTATCTGCCCCTGTCAGCCTGTATCTACCCCTGTAGGGGGTCTTACCTTGGCTGCAGAACTTGACATGACTCAGGTAGTTGGAAATCCACGGGTTCCGATACATTTTGGCAACAAAGTCAGGCAGCAAGAAAAGGAAAGGAAAAGAAAAGAAAAAAAAGAAAAAAAGAAAAAAAGAAAAGAAAAGAAAAGTGAAGCAGATGCAAAGACTGAGTAGGTGTGTGGGACTGAAAAAAGGAAGCAGCTTAAGAGGAGATGAAGAGACAAAAACAACCCAGAGAGAGGGAGGGGGGGAGAGAGAGAGAGAGAGAGAGTGAGGGAAAGAGAGAGAGAGAGAGAGAGAGAGGGAGGGAAAGAGAGAGAGAGAGAGAGGGAGAGAGAGAGAGGGAGGGAGAGAGCGACAGACAGTCAGAGTGTGCAGTGTCCCATCAGTGCTTCCTTCCTTCTTTGCTTTTTTCCTTTTCTTGGCTCACACATATGAGTTGGATGCCAAAGAAACCGGTGCAGAGCATCAGAAAAGAAAAGGGAGGGGTTGTTGGTGGTGTGGGTGGGGGGTGGGGGGTGGGGGGGTGAGGGGTGAGGGGTGTTCAGACGGGACAAATAAAGTGAGCAGAGGGAAGAGGATCGAGTGTAAATGACCCTCTGAGCCAGATGAGAAACTCCAGTCATCTGTGAGACGGAGTAAAAAGGAAGGGCATACGGAGAGAAGAGGTGGAGGGAGGGGCAAAGAAGAGAGAGGTGGAGGGAGGGGCAAAGAAGAGAGAGGTGGAGGGAGGGGCAAAGAAGAGAGAGGTGGAGGGAGGGGCAAAGAAGAAAGAGGTGGAGGGAGGGGCAAAGAAGAGAGAGGTGGAGGGAGGGGCAAAGAAGAGAGAGGTGGAGGGAGGGGCAAAGAAGAAAGAGGTGGAGGGAGGGGCAAAGAAGAGAGAGGTGGAGGGAGGAGCAAAGACGAAAGAGGTGGAGGGAGGGGCAAAGATGAAAGAGGTGGAGGGAGGAGCAAAGACGAAAGAGGTGGAGGGAGGGGCAGAGAAGAAAGAGGTGGAGGAGGGGCAAAGAAGAGAGAGGTGGAGGGAGGGGCAAAGATGAAAGAGGTGGAGGGAGGGGCAAAGAAGAAAGAGGTGGAGGGAGGGGCAAAGAAGAGAGAGGTGGAGGGAGGGGCAAAGAAGAAAGGTGAAGAAAAACAAAGTGTGTGTGTGTGGGGGGGTGCTAATTATAATATCAAAATTATAATACATTATAATATAATATAAAAAATATAAAATTACAGGTCACATGGTGACCAAGCACAGCGTTAGCCTCATAGCATCATTGGCTAAGTCATATTTTTGGCCCACGTGTGACATCTGTGTACATTTACTCTGCTAATACAGCTGACTCACTTTGCATCATGACCTGAAAAAAACATGAGTTTGGAGCATTGATGCTACGAGGCTAACAACATATGCTAACAACATGTACCAACAACATGTGCTAACAACATGTACTAACAACATGTGCTAACATGTGGTAATAACATGTGCTCACAACATGTGCTAACAACAGGCCAACCAAATCTGTCACCACAAGACGACTGGACAGTTAGAAAGGTTTGTACTGAACCCAAATGTGTCTGTACCGTTCCACTCCTGGTTACTGGGCATTTATGAGTGGAGGTAAAGACGTGATGGATCAACTCCTCAGACCATGTGTTTGTGTCATGGCTTGAAAGGCCCATCAGAACATCATCTGTATTTGAGTCCACAGTGCTTTCACTGAACCATCAGCTGATCCGCCGTCTGGACTCATCTGACTCAGAGCTCATGTTTGTTTCTTTGCCTCATCCGCTTCTACAGCGATGACATCAGACGTCCAACACCCACCTGATAGTCAGTACCCTGTTATTAGAAATGACAAGTCTTTACTGCCGAGGGGGGGCAAGACTCAACAGGTGGGTGCCATGATGCACTGCAGTGGCTCTGGTTTCTCTAATCTTTGTTGTGGATTGTGGGATTTACTCAGACTGTAATGAAAGTGTCCTCAGAGGAAAAGCATGCACATAAACAGACATGGACAGAAGCATTAGCATTAGCATTAGCATGAGCCTTGTGTTTACATACAATGAGTATCTACGGTTGCGAACAAGAGGAATGGCAGTATGTGCAGAGCTGCGTTCAGAGGGACTACTTTTCTTACACCAACAAAAGTGTATTTATTCGGTCCAGTTGAAGCCTCTAAATACCTGTCATCAACACAAACTGCAATCGTTCAAATGAAGTGGACCGTCCACTGTGCTAATAAAGTCTGTAAGGAATGAGTTATGCTTCTGTACTGACCAGAGGGTCATTCCATCCCAAATCCACCAGATTTCAGAAAGTGCCCCACATGACCCCCTCAGAAAATTCTGAAAAAATTCACACTTGTTCACCGACCAGATAAATGAACACATCCAAAATTTTAATGTCATATCTGTAATAGTTTAGCAGATACAGCCCTTTGAAAATTAATGTGTTTTTTTTTTAACTCTGCAAATGTGCTTTTGGTCCAACTCTGAGCAGCTCCATCTCCTTAGGTGTTCCATCCACACTGAAACTGACTGTCTGGGCTGAAACCCCCTGAAAAGACCATATCTGGCATCCATATAATTGTAGGTGCCTTCATGTTTGGTCCATGAGGCCTTGAAATCAGGCCCAAAGGCTCATTCTGCAAATGTCCTCTGTCTTCAGACTGTCACTGGGACAGAATGGATGAATGGACACACCTCATTTTTTTACATGGATTCTTATGGTTAAGATGCAACAATCTACTGAAAAAGACCACATTTAATGAAAAGTGTTGCTGTGAGGCAATGATTAAAATGGGTTGATTTCAATTTTTCACAAAAATACTCTTTATTTGAGCCCCCACATGACCATGTGGCCAGTTAATGGACATTTGGACATTTGGACCATGTCTTCATATATGTTTACAGATGCTGGGCACAAAATTTGAGCTTTGGATAGAACTGGTTCTATTTGTAATATTTTTTTTACTGCATGACTAAAGTTTCTTCAAATTGTATCCAAATGTAGGTGTAAATGGCATTTTTAACAGTAGAATGGCATTGATTATTGCACCAGTTCTGATAATACTGCAGATATTTGAACCAGGCTGTGGAACTGCAGGATGGCTCAGTCCTGTCTTATGTTAAATGGACGCTTTCACTGGTTCATAAAGCACCAGCATCTGTGTGACACATTAGTATGAGTGAGTGAACACCAGCGGACTGTCAGGGCCTTTACACACCCGCACAACTGGTGTTTATGTCAGGAATTCTTTCACACAGAAGGTGAATATTATGGGATGGAAAGCAGGTGTTCTTTTTTCAGACCAAGGTCCATTTGTCATAGTGGAAGTGAAGGCATCAACCCATGATTTGAACCAAAACCAAACCACACCGTGACGATAGGGAGGACTTTCTCAACCATGATGACCATATAATAGACACTGGATCCAGATCCAGATCCAGATCCAGATCCAGATCCAGACAGGATGCTGGATCAGACAGGTGGAGACACCCAGGCAACAAGTGAAGCTTCAGGTGATGTTTAATCCATAGAAATAGATTCAGATCTTTTATTAAACCGTTATGAAACTGGTACCGTACCCAGATGTCAGTCCTGGTCAGACCTCCATTCATTGTCCAGCTGAGTTCTGGTCTAAACTGAGCTGGTTCTGAAAGGTCAGGGGGTCGGACCGGGGTCATATCAGGTCCGGCTATACATATCCGGCTTGTACAGTCCTTCCTGGGCCAGGTGGTTCAGTTGTTCTGTTTTGCATCGACAGTACATGTTTACACCCACCTGAACCAGTTCAGGACCACGCAGGACCAACCAAGACAAAACAGGACCAAGCAGGACAAAAGAGGACCAACCTGGACCAAACAGGACCAGCCAGGACCAACTAGGACCAGCCAGGACCAACCCAGGTTGGGGTTAGGGTCATGAAGGGTTAGGGTTAGGGATGGGGGTTGGGGTTGTGAAGGCAGTAAATGGACTGGTCTACCAGTAAAGTGTCATTTGACAGAGCTACTACCCCCCCCCCCCCCCCCCCCAATGATTCCAGACACACAACAAACATCAGTACTGTCACACCCCCAGTACAGGATCAGTTTCTCTGGACAGGAGCCAATCATATGGCTGCACGACTAACGCTCTGACAGACAGTGTGTAAAAGAAGACGATAACAACAAACCCTACACACACACACACACACACACCAGAAATTACATCAGACCTCAGCCAATTAAGTCAGTGTGAAGTAGGACAAATGTATATTTGGAACAGACGGTAAAAATAAACCTGTGACCTATGATGCATTCAGGAGCCAGAGCAGCAGTGGGACAAACCACACAACACACCCAGTAAGGACTAAAAGTAGACGCTGAAACAACTCACCATCACCTGGTATTTATGTGATCAGAGGTTTCAGTGGACATCTGAACATCTGAACATATGTGTGTGTGTGTGTGTGTGTGTGTGTGTGTGTGTGTGTCCTGTTAGACACTACTCTATTTCTGTCTGTGTGTCCTGACGGCCACAGCAGGTGCAGGACAATGAACAACTGGAGCTCCTGTCTTTCTTTCCTTCCCTCTGTCCATCCATCTGTCTGTCCATCTTTGCTGAATGAATCCCACATGGAGCCTCCAGTGAGTCGTCCATTCGTCTGTCCCTCTGTCCCTCTGTCCCTCTGTCCCTCTGTCCTCCAGTGAGTCGTCCATCCAAATCTCACTTTGCTCATTCATTTCCTTCCACTGCTTACAGATAAAGACACTCATTCACTTCTATGACCAGACCATGGAAACACTGAATCCACATTCGGACATAAACATGTGGACATGTCCTCCACACATAAACATGTGGACATGTCCTCCACACTGACACAGTGGACACAGTCCAACATGGATCCACAGTCTGAGCAGAGCCCAACAGGCTGATCATCACCACGGGAACTCAGTCCTGACTTCACAGCAGCTTTAGAACATCCACAGAACATCAGTCCATCAGCTCTACTGGACCAGACTCAACTACAGTTCTGGACCACTGGTCCAGTCAGAACCACATCCCTTCAGTTCTGGACCACTGGTCCAGTCAGAACCACATCCCTTCAGTTCTGGACCACTGGTCCAGTCAGAACCACATACCTTCAGTGGGGTCAGTGATCGTAGGTCATGAGTCAGATTCCACCCCTGACGACGGGACGGTAAGAACGTATGACCAGCGTTTAGTCCTGGACAAGGTCTGAGCTCTGGAGGCTTCAGGGACGGGGACAGACAGATGGACTGACAGGTCCACACATGCTCTAAACACCCACCAGCTCCACCCACCTTCTTTATACGACCCTCCTTTAGGGGCGCATGTGTTGTAGCACTTCTACAGGCACAGTCCGGGGGGGGGGGGGACAGATTTAGACTGGTGCTTTCCCACCCCGTCGGCCCCAGGCCAAAACCACACCATGAAAGTGACAACTGGTGGACAGGACTATATATATATATATATATATATATATATATATATATATATATATATATATATATATATATATATATATACATTCACACACACACACACACACATATACACGGCAGACATGTCAGTCATGGGCTCCAATCGTGTTCCCATTTGTCCAGTGGCTCATCATTGTCTTTTCCAGTAAGAAGGCGGAGCTTCTCTAAATGTAGGACTGTGATCAGTTCTCCGGTCCGGTCCAGTCCGGTCCAGTCCGGTCTGACAGAACACAGTTCTAATCCACTGTTGACTTCCCAGTAAACTGGAGCTGATCAACCTGTCCATCTGTGCACATGTGACTAAGTATGAAGGTTTGTTTGAATTTTAAATTGCAATTTAAAAAAAAAACAAAAAAAGAACTGTGTTCTACAGAATCAACTGACCCTCAGTGTGGACGGACTGACCCTCAGTGTGGACGGACTGACCCTCAGTGTGGATGGACTGACCCTCAGTGTGGACGGACTGACCCTCAGTGTGGACGGACTGACCCTCAGTGTGGACGGACTGACCCCCAGTGTGGACGGACTGACCCTCAGTGTGGACGGACTGACCCTCAGTGTGGACGGACTGACCCTCAGTGTGGACGGACTGACCCTCAGTGTGGACGGACACTAACCTCTAAAGAAGTTCTGCCCATCATGGCAAACACCACCACCTAGTGTTGAAAAGACGGTACTGGCACCATGGAGATGCTGGAACACTTGGCTTTGAACACCACCTCACTGTTGGATCTGACCACAGCAGAGGGTTTGTTTACAGCTTCAGCTTCAGAGGGTTTGTTTACAGCTGTTTAAAGGAAACTGTGGCTGACGGAGCAGCACCGGCACAAGGCCAAGCTGTCAGCTTCAGCTTCAGCTTCAGCTTCACAGGGTTTGTGTTCCAAAAGGGCGCCAGGGTTCCAGCTGCTCCACAGCTAATTAGCAGTGGAGAAACATTAGTTCCTCCAAAGCCAGTGGAGAAAAACAGACGAGAAGAAAAGGGGCAGGGCCAGTGTGATGTCCATGTATCCGTGCTTGGGGCGGGGCCAGTGTTGTCCATGTATCCGTGCTTGTGCACCAGCTGAATGTTGATGACTAACACACCTTGACCACATTCAAATGTCAGCACAACAGAACCAGCTGAGGGGACCAGACCACGCCTCCTGTTTTCCCATAAACAGACCACGCCTCCTGTTTTCCCATAAACAGACCACGCCCCCTGTTTTCCCATAAACAGACGCAGATAAACCACATCAACGTCCAGAGACAAAGGGACAAAAGCTGGAACTGTGTTTCCTCTTAGCGCCTGCGCTGTCTTTGATGAAGGCCACATATGCAAACTCACTCAGCAGCTTCGGTTCCAAGAAACATTCTGTTAAACACACCAGGAACTGAGGGCTCCAATAGGAAAGTGACCACCGTAGAAAAGTGACCCACAAATCCCAGAATCTTTACTGTAATCTGTTTACACACATTCACTGAGTTTCTGTTTGAAATATTACTAAATTAATTATTTTTTAAAAATTACATAAAACCTATTTTTCACATTTTTTTCATCATTTTGGGTAGATTTCATGTCTCTGATGACCATCACCTCTAAAATGAACACAGATTATTTACTTTATACAAACGGCGTTTTAGGGCCACATAAGAAAAAAAAAGCTTGTCACTACAAGAATAAAGTCATTATTTAACGAGAATAAAGTCGTACTTTCATGAGATTAAACTCATAGTATTTTGAAAATCTGACAGAGTTTCCAGTTTTACAGCGAAGGAAACAAGTGAAGCAGATCCTTTCCTTCTGTTGGACTCAAACTCAGTCGAATCCTCACAGTTTGTTCAGAAACTCAAACCCTCTGTGTTTAGTTCTGCTGTTTCCACTGATAGTCCTACAGACGAACACTGCAGCAGTGTGTCCTCCACAAAAGAGGAAATTTACTCCAAATCAGTTCAGTTCTTACAACAAACCCAAATGTGTGCAAACTCACTTCAAAGTCCTTAAACTAATGTGTTGATGGAGGACAGACTCAGTATTTGGCCTTTGTGTCTAAACCACAAATGAAAGAAGAACTGAAACTAAATGTTCACAGTTTGACATCGATGAGTAGAAACAACTTCTCATTACCTCCGCCAAGGAGGTTATGTTTTTGCCAGGGTTTGTTTGTCTGTTTGTTTGTTTGTTTGTCTGTCCGTTAGTGTGCAACATAACTCAAAAAGTTATGGACAGATTTGGATGAAATTTTCAGGGTTTGTTGGAAATGGGATAAGGAAGAAATGATTAAATTTTGGTGGTGATCGGGGGTGGGGGGGCCCACGGGGGGGGCCACTGATCAGCCTTGGTGGAGGTCTGTGCTCTCCGAGTGCTTCTAGTTATATTATGACTTTATTCTCGTTAAATAACGACTTTATTCTCATAGTAACAAGCTTTTTTTTTTTCTTATGTGGCCCTAATACGCCGTCATAACTTTTATGTACATATGAATTTATTAATTTAATAATTTCTGGTGAAAATTTCAAATTATACACATATATTTAAGCTTATTATGACATAGACATGTATTAGAACATTTATATTAACATACAGAACAAATTCATGTAAGGGGTCAAAATTCTATGGGGTGGGTCAGTTTTACAGAATGGAAAAGTGACCCATCCATCCATCCATCCATCCATCCATCCATCCATCTTCTATGTCTTATGTGGGTCTTGGAGGTGACAGTCTAATCGGGGATGCCCAGACCTCCTTTTCCTCAGACACCTCCTCCAGCTCTTCCCTGTCCTTTAGGGTACACAAAACAAGACGATTTGAACTAATTCTATAGTACTGAGCAAAACAATTCTGCCGGGGGCTAAACATATTTCTTGCTAAAATGCAAGTGTAGTTGCAAGACTGTCATCAGCTTATTGGGAAAAAATTCCAACATGTTCACAAGTGGCGCTAACTTTAAGTATCATCAACACAGGTATTCAAGCTGGATGTCCCATTCTTGAACTGAAGTGTCTGAGTCATTGAAGTTAAAGGCACGTCGCTCCTCTGTTGGGACATTACCCAAATCAAGACTCATTTGCAAGAGATTTTTAGCAAAAGTTTCTTTAATGAAAGTGAGTTCAAGAGGGCCTTCATAAAAAGCTGAAACACTGCTATTTGCTTCAGACACTAAACAATCATGACACCCCCATTTCTGTCCCAGGCAGAACGGATTCAACCAAGCTGCGTTTCCTGCACCGTCAGCACTAACCCTAACCCTAAACCCTAACCCTAACCCCTAATCCTGCTTCGTGCAGGACTCCACAGCATTCTGACCTTTTTCTCCACGTCCCACAAATTGAGACGACGTCCTGTATTTGATTGGCTGTGTCTCTCCAAAGTGCAGGACAGTCGCCTTCCTCTAAACATGACTTTCATTTTATAGCAGAGACAGCACTATCACCATTGGCTGTGTTCACTGTCCATCAGCCTGTCACCAGTGTCCTCCTGAGCTCCGCCCACTGACACACAGAAAACAAAAACCAAAGCCTCAGACACTGACATGCAAATGTTGGTGGAAATCATGGAAACGCCACGCAAAAAACAGAAGATGCAGCTACAGAAAAGAATGGAAAAGTGTTCATACGTGGGTGAAAGCGGTGGGGGGTGACTGACAGAGGGTATTCTGCGAACTATGTCAAACTTACTTCTCAATCGCACATGGAGGCGAATATGACTTGAAGCGACACACTGTACACATGAGATGTTTGGTCAGATTTGATCCATATCCCTTTGACCTATTTTTAAGTTTGGACTTTGAACTGGGAGACTTTAGGCGACAAAATATGCTTTTGTTTAGTATGTAGATATCTATTTTTTGACAAAATTCCACAGGATATTTATTTGATCTTATTCTATTAGTATTCCTGTGTTAGAATGCTAAAAGTGTGACTGTTCTGTGTTTGGATGGACAAAGGTTTTAGGTCCAAGTCATTTTAGTTTGACTGGAAGTGGAAACAGCTGTTCTAATGTTGTCAGTTCTGCCTTTTTGTTTTATTGCATGAAGTTTAGTTGACCTTTGAGGGTTGAGAACATGTACTCAAATAAAAAAAAAGCTGATTCAAGTATTTAATTATAATATTTGAAATTTGAGGTTTCTTTTTTGAGTTTTTACAAGTAGATTTTTTGTTTTGTTTTTACAAGCAAAAAAAGTTGTTGAAACCTGTGCAAAAAAAGCAACAAAAAAATACCCGGTGCAAAAATATGCATACTGTGAGCAACCAAATCAAACTGTTGTTATTCATATCTATAAGCTTGACAATAAGACGCACATTGTTTAAAAATCTAGACTTTGTTCCAGCATTATGGTTCCGTGTCCCACATTGTCCCACATGTAAACACCTGGTCAGCCTAGCTGGTGCCGTTTGGATCAAAGCTTCTTCCTCTTAGTAAACACTCTACAAACACCTTTTTACGTCCCTGATGGAGACACAGCAGAAAAGATATCAACGGGTGGAAGGTCTGGAAGGTTACTACAGCACCAAACACATCAGATTTCAAGGTGTTAGTGAGCAGCCACAAATAGAAGCACAAGAGCAGATAAGAGCTTCAGAGCAGGCAGATGAAGAGGGGAGTGACAGGGTGAAAGGAAGGACGTCAAACAAATGGACAGAAGTAGAGGAGGCATAGGCAGAAAAAAGCACAGCTGCACAGAACCACAACGAAAGAAAGTCCCAACAAGACATTAGAAGGCACACTTTTCCCCTAAAGCAGGGCTGTCAAACTCATTTTACTTCAGTTCCATATTCAGCTAAATTTGATCTGCAGTGGGCCGGACCAGAAAAATAAGAACAGAATAACCTAGAAATAATGACAACTCCAAATTTATGTCTTTGTTTTAGTGTAAAAAAAAACAAACATTAAATTATGAAAATACTTACTTTTTAAAAATTACACCCCCCCCCCCCCCCCAAAAAAAAAGAAACCCTGAAAAAACTGAAATTTAAATTAAAAAACATAAGAACATTTAGTGCAATTTTAACAATATTCTTCCTCCACTTCTCATTAGTCCATGTGCATTCTGGATCAGATCTACAAAGACACTAAACACTGAGGAACAGGAAGAAAAATTATTAAAATTGTGCTTAATTTTCTTTAGACATTTCAGGTTGTTCATATTTTTTTTAGGTTATTCACATTTTAGTGTTACAGGAGGGTTTGTAGATGTAAATATTTTCATAATTTAATGTTATTTTTTTGCACTAAGACAAAGAAAAAAAAATTAAGTTGTTAATTCTAGATATTTTTTTTTTTGCTTAATTCAAGATTTTTTTTTACTTAATTGAAGTTTTTTTTTTTTTACTTAATTCAAGAATTTTTTTTTTACTTAATTGAAGAATTTTTTTTGGCTTAATTCAAGATTTCTTGCTAAATTTGAGATTTTTTTTTGGCTTAGATTTTTTTTTTTTTGGCTTAATTCAAGATTTTTTCCTTAATTCAAACTACAATTTTTTTTTTTTTGCTTAATTCAATTCAAGACTCTGGAATTTTTGCACTTGGCAAAAACATCCCAGGGGCTGAACTGGACCCTGTGGCGGGCCGCATTTGGCCCCCGGGCCGCATGTTTGACAGCCCTGCCCCAAAAAGATGCTCCATTGGAACTGTCATCACCCATCAGCCACAGATGAACATTCATCCATTATCTGCCCTTCTAGTCGTCCACCCTTAACTGAGGTGACCTACAAAACACAAACCAGACACAACAAAAGCCTTGGCGCCGGCCCGGGCTCCCAGCGCATAAACGGGCTTTCAGAGCACATTAATGAGCGGATACATCCAGCAAAGACAGAAATGGGACCCATCCAACAACTGAACCACCACAAAACTGAAAAAGCTGAACCAGAAGACTGTACCTTTCATAGCGCCACCGTCTTGTGTTGCACTTTGTAGAATCTCCAACAAAAAAATCAATATCTGAAGATAGTTTGACTTAACAAAAGTGAAGACAGCGAGGACACAGCAGGAGCAGAGACAAGATAGATAAACTGCCAAAGGGTCGGACGACTGGCGACTCACCAGGAACCGCTTCCACAAAACCAGGGGTGGTTTGGCAGTGACATGAGAACTGGCCCGTTTTAAGGCAGCGGCAGCATCTGTTCGAGCCAGTCTGGGACAGGACAGGGTCACTGGGACCCCAGCCAAAGACTTATCACTGAGATGGAGACGTACACCTGGAGCGTGTGTGACAGCGCTAACGGACTTTATGACGACAATGAACAGAAACAGGAACCGGCATTAGTCCCAGTGGGGGGGGGGGGTCATGGGGTGGTTGGGAGTCAGAATAGGAGGAATCCTTTTTGATCCCTTCCAACAGCCTTGATGAGTTAAGCAGAGGGAATGAAAGAGCAACTGACCACTGAAACTGACCAACTGACCACTGAAACTGACCAACCAGTTTGTAAGCATGAGTCCTGCTCTTCCAGGAGACAGTTGACCTCCAGGTCAGAGGTTCAACAGACTGATCCAGTGGTGCACCCACAATCAGATATCAACTGAATCTTCAAACAGGTTCCCCGTACGTTCAGGTAATGACAACCAAGAAACTGGAAGGCATCCATGAAAACACTGGAGGTATCTGGAGGCCTAACCCTAACCCTAACCCATGAAAACACTGGAGGTATCTGGAGGCCTAACCCTAACCCTAACCCATGAAAACACTGGAGGTATCTGGAGGCCTAACCCTAACCCTAACCCATGAAAACACTGGAGGTATCTGGAGGCCTAACCCTAACCCTAACCCATGAAAACACTGGAGGTATCTGGAGGCCTAACCCTAACCCTAACCCATGAAAACACTGGAGGTATCTGGAGGCCTAACCCTAACCCTAACCCATGAAAACACTGGAGGTATCTGGAGCCCTAACCCTAACCCATGAAAACACTGGAGGTATCTGGAGGCCTAACCCTAACCCATGAAAACACTGGAGGTATCTGGAGGCCTAACCCTAACCCTAACCCATGAAAACACTGGAGGTATCTGGAGGCCTAACCCTAACCCTAACCCATGAAAACACTGGAGGTATCTGGAGGCCTAACCCTAACCCTAACCCATGAAAACACTGGAGGTATCTGGAGCCCTAACCCTAACCCATGAAAACACTGGAGGTATCTGGAGGCCTAACCCTAACCCATGAAAACACTGGAGGTATCTGGAGGCCTAACCCTAACCCATGAAAACACTGGAGGTATCTGGAGGCCTAACCCTAACCCTAACCCATGAAAACACTGGAGGTATCTGGAGGCCTAACCCTAACCCTAACCCATGAAAACACTGGAGGTATCTGGAGGCCTAACCCTAACCCTAACCCATGAAAACACTGGAGGTATCTGGAGGCCTAACCCTAACCCATGAAAACACTGGAGGTATCTGGAGGCCTAACCCTAACCCATGAAAACACTGGAGGTATCTGGAGGCCTAACCCTAACCCATGAAAACACTGGAGGTATCTGGAGGCCTAACCCTAACCCATGAAAACACTGGAGGTATCTGGAGGCCTAACCCTAACCCTAACCCATGAAAACACTGGAGGTATCTGGAGGCCTAACCCTAACCCTAACCCATGAAAACACTGGAGGTATCTGGAGGCCTAACCCTAACCCTAACCCATGAAAACACTGGAGGTATCTGGAGGCCTAACCCTAACCCATGAAAACACTGGAGGTATCTGGAGGCCTAACCCTAACCCATGAAAACACTGGAGGTATCTGGAGGCCTAACCCTAACCCATGAAAACACTGGAGGTATCTGGAGGCCTAACCCTAACCCATGAAAACACTGGAGGTATCTGGAGGCCTATGAGAAACAAAAGGTTAGCTGATGTTTAAATAATGAGTAAAGTGAAGCGACCACTCGGACCAAACTATTCCTACATTTGAAGGGTTTATCAGCTCGGAAATCTGAGGGCCTTGAAGCCAAACAAGTAAATACAAGACGAAAGCCTGGTTAGTGACCCTGGTCTAACCCTCTAACCCTAACCCACAGATAACCCTAACCCTACACCCATGTCAGTCAGTCTGATTTAGACCTGGTTTAGGCCAAAGTGCTGAACATGTGGTTCAAACAGGAAACTCACTTAAATGTTCCTCTGATGTCTTCAGTAACATATGAAACTACACTGATGTCAACATTTAGGAGAACAGATTAGAAACTTTGGGACTTATTGACACAGATTTAAAGTGACAGGGTTTCAATTCCTGATCCTGTTTTGACGTTAAGACTGATGAGTCTAGAAAACCAGTCCAATATTTTTCATACCAGCCTTTGTTCTCCGTCACAGTAACAGACTAGCACATGAGTGCACACACAACCGGATCACACACACTTGGGTTTGTGTTCCCTGGACCTGACCCATTATTGTTTTGGATCCCAGAACCCTGTTCAGCTCATGTGTTGGTAATTAAGCCATGAGGCCAACGACACAGCAGCGGGTGAAGGTCCAACAGTGCAGCATTGTGTCTGACCTCCATCTGATCAACACCACGAGGCTGGAACTGTGTGAACCCTACGGCTCACACACTAAATGACCACAATGCATCTGGGTCACACCAACTGGTCCCACTGTGACCATGGGTAACTCCACCCCAGATTAGAGATCTGAATCAGAGTTGAGCAAACATGAGGACATTCGGACTGAAAGCAGAGCTCTGCTGCACAGTTCAACACACGTTAAAGGAAGTGTCCTGCAGTTTCCATCAGACTGTGTGTGGGTCCAACTGAGTCCAGACGTGTTTGTACGTGAAAGTACTCAGATATTACAACTGCACAAGGACATGTGACCTTAAACAGGAGGTCAAAGGTCACCTGTGTGAGCAGATAAATGACAGAATTCAACAGAGAATGGGATTATGTCATTGGACGGACAGAGAGACGGACAGATGGACCGATGGACGGACAGACGGACGGACAGACGGTTACAATACCCCTTTGGCCAGAAGTTAGCCGAGGGGTCAAAACTAATGTCACATGAAAAGGAGAGGGTTATGGTCAGGTGTGTGTGTGTGTGTGTGTGTGTGTGTGTGTGTGTGTGTGTGTGTGTGCGTGTGCGTGTGTGGGTGAGTGTGTGTATACAGTACAGGCCAAAAGTTTGGACACACCTTCTCATTCTTCACATTTTCTTTATTTTCATGACTATTTTCATTGTAGATTCTCACTGAAGGCATCAAAACTATGAATGAACACATGTGGAATTATGTACTTAACAAAAAAGTGTGAAATAACTGAAAACATCTCTTATATTCTAGTTTCTTCAAAGTATCCACCCTTAGCTCTGATGACTGTTTTGCACACTCTTGGCATTCTCTTGATGAGCTTCCAGAGGTAGTCACCTGAAATGGTTTCCACTTCATAGCTGTGCCTTGTCAGGGTTACTTAGTGGAATTTCTTGCCTTATTGATGGGGTTGGGACCATCAGTTGTGTTGTGCAGAAGTCAGGTTGATGCACAGCTGACAGCCCTATTGGACAACTGTTAGAATGCATATTATGGCGAGAACCAATCAGCTAAGTAAAGACAAACGAGTGGCCATCATTACTTTAAGAAATGAAGGTCAGTCAGTCTAGAACATTTCAAAAACTTTGAATGTGTCCCCAAGTGCAGTCGCAAAAACCATCAAGCGCTCCAACCAAACTGGCTCACATGAGGACCGCCCCAGGAAAGGAAGACCAAGAGTCACCTCTGATGCTGAAGATAAGTTCATCTGAGTCACCAGCCTCAGAAATCGCAAATTAACAGCAGCTCAGATTAGACACCAGATGAATACCACACAGAGCTCTAGCAGCAGACACATCTCTACAACAACTGTTAAGAGGAGACTGCGTGAATCAGGCCTTCATGGTCAAACAGCTGCTAGGAAACCACTGCTCAGGAGAGGCAACAAACACAAGAGATTTATTTGGGCCAAGAAACCCAAGGAATGGACATTAGACCAGTGGAAATCTGTGCTTTGGTCTGATGAGTCCAAATTTCAGATCTTTGGATCCAACCGCCGTGTCTTTGTGCGACGCAGAAAAGGTGAACGGATGGATGCTACATGCCTGGTTCCCACCGTGAAGCATGGAGGGGGAGGTGTGATGGTGTGGGGGTGCTTTGCTGGTGACGCTGTTGGGGATTTATTCAAGATTGAAGGCAACCTGAATCAGCATGGCTACCACAGCATCCTGAAGTGACATGCCATTCCATCCGGTCTGCGTTTAGTTGGACCATCATTTATGTTTCAACAGGACAATGACCCCAAACACACCTCCAGGCTGTGTGAGGGATATCTGACCAAGAAGGAGAGTGATGGAGTGCTGCGCCAGATGACCTGGCCTCCACAGTCACCGGACCTGAACCCGATCGAGATGGTTTGGGGTGAGCTGGACCGCAGAGTGAAGGCAAAAGGACCAACAAGTGCTAAGCATCTGTGGGAACTTCTTCAAGACTGTTAGGAAACCATTTCAGGTGACTACCTCTGGAAGCTCATCAAGAGAATGGCAAGAGTGTGCAAAACAGTCATCAGAGCTAAGGGTGGATACTTTGAAGAAACTAGAATATAAGAGATGTTTTCAGTTATTTCACACTTTTTTGTTAAGTACATAATTCCACATGTGTTCATTCATAGTTTTGATGCCTTCAGTGAGAATCTACAATGAAAATAGTCATGAAAATAAAGAAAATGCAAAGAATGAGAAGGTGTGTCCAAACTTTTGGCCTGTACTGTATATATATATATATATATATATATATATATATATATATATATATATATATACATATTTATTTATATACAAACACACCCTCTCACACACACATATACACATACACACACACACACACACACACACACATATATATATATATATCATAATGTCTAATATCATAATATCTATAATGGGTGAGCTAATGCTAAATGCTAGTTTACTGATGCAGCCTTACAACATGTGGAACTAAACTCATTTGGCAGTAACAGAGGGTTAGGGTTAGAGCTGGGGTTAGGGTTAGGGTTAGAGCTGGGGTTAGGGTTAGGTCATGGGTTAGGGTTAGGGTTAGCATTTTTAACTGCATTCTATGGAGGAAATCTCTGTTGAAGCACATGTTTTTCTATGAATGTTTCGGAGTTTTCCACAGATGGATTCACTGCTGTTAAACTGAAGAGGCGGGGTTCTTCTGAGGATTACACACCAGTAAATCATTCCTGTTTTGCATGTTTTCCCTTTACTGTCATGGCAACCGAGCCCACCCAACCAACACTGACAGGCAGAAACCACAGAACACGTGTCACAGGGTGGGTTTTCTGCATGGGTGTTACAGGTGGTGGGGGGGGGGGGGGGTCACCGAGCATCTGCTTCCAATAGCTGCTCCAATGGCTGAGGGGGTCTGTGGGAGTCAGCCCCCCCCCCCCCCCCCCCCCATCTGACCCAACTTAAGGCCTGGACTGGGGCCCCAAAACAATGATGTAACCCCCTCCAGGCTTATGTAATGGAGCTCTGCTGGCAGTCTGTCCCTGAGAGGAGGAGAGTCCAAAACAGAAGAGAGGACACGTACGCTGACTGCACCTCCACACACAAGGAGCACAACACACACCTGAAACAAAGAAGAACTATCCTCTAGTGCATGAACACACCAGCAGTAGAAGTACTGCAGTAGAAGTACCAACACACTAAAGTCCAAGACCAGTAAAAGTACCAACACACTAAAGTCCAAGACCAGTAAAAGTACCAACACACTAAAGTCCAAGACCAGTAAAAGTACCAACACCACAAAAGTCCAAGACCAGTAAAAGTACCAACACACTAAAGTCCAAGACCAGTAAAAGTACCAACACACTAAAGTCCAAGACCAGTAAAAGTACCAACACACTAAAGTCCAAGACCAGTAAAAGTACCAACACACTAAAGTCCAAGACCAGTAAAAGTACCAACACCACAAAGTCCAAGACCAGTAAAAGTACCAACACCACAAAAGTCCAAGACCAGTAAAAGTACCAACACACAAAAGTCCAAGACCAGTAAAAGTACCAACACACAAAAGTCCAAGACCAGTAGAAGTACCAACACACTAAAGTCCAAGACCAGTAAAAGTACCAACACACAAAAGTCCAAGACCAGTAGAAGTACCAACACCACTAAAGTCCAAGACCAGTAAAAGTACCAACACCACAAAAGTCCAAGACCAGTAGAAGTACCAACACACTAAAGTCCAAGACCAGTAAAAGTACCAACACACTAAAGTCCAAGACCAGTAAAAGTACCAACACCACAAAAGTCCAAGACCAGTAGAAGTACCAACACACTAAAGTCCAAGACCAGTAAAAGTACCAACACCACTAAAGTCCAAGACCAGTAAAAGTACCAACACACAAAAGTCCAAGACCAGTAAAAGTACCAACACACTAAAGTCCAAGACCAGTAAAAGTACCAACACACTAAAGTCCAAGACCAGTAAAAGTACCAACACCACAAAAGTCCAAGACCAGTAAAAGTACCAACACACTAAAGTCCAAGACCAGTAAAAGTACCAACACACAAAAGTCCAAGACCAGTAGAAGTACCAACACCACTAAAGTCCAAGACCAGTAAAAGTACCAACACACTAAAGTCCAAGACCAGTAAAAGTACCAACACACAAAAGTCCAAGACCAGTAGAAGTACCAACACCACTAAAGTCCAAGACCAGTAAAAGTACCAACACACAAAAGTCCAAGACCAGTAAAAGTACCAACACACTAAAGTCCAAGACCAGTAAAAGTACCAACACCACAAAAGTCCAAGACCAGTAAAAGTACCAACACACTAAAGTCCAAGACCAGTAAAAGTACCAACACACTAAAGTCCAAGACCAGTAGAAGTACCAACACCACAAAAGTCCAAGACCAGTACAAGTACCAACACACTAAAGTCCAAGACCAGTAAAAGTACCAACACACTAAAGTCCAAGACCAGTAAAAGGCACAGTTCACCCAGTGACTTAAATCCCACCTCCTACCATTGGGGTCAGATTGGGTCTACAGGTAATTCATAGACAGAAAAGCATTAATTTCACATTTTCACTTTATTGGACCAATGGTTTTTGAGATCTGGCAGATTCATTTTTTCACTTTTTTGCTCAAAGGCAGCGTCAGCCTGTAACTCATCGAACACTGGTCCAATTTTAAAAAGGAAGGTCTTTCTGTAAAGGAGAGACCAGAACCAACCTCTTCTACTTTGGTACTTTTGAGTTGGATAAACTTTTGACGTATATTTTGACCTTGAAATTGATCTGGTAAAGTTAAAGTTTGAAATAAAAACGACCACAGATTCAAACCTAATAGTGTGTCAGTGCTGAGACTCAAACCCAGTCTGAACAGGTGAGTCTAAAACCTGGACTGGAACTGGAACAGATCAGTGAGGACTCACAGGTCAGGAGGCAACAAGTTCCACAGTTACAGAGCACCAGCTGTTTATATGGGGACGTCCAAGACCATCTGAGGGGACCATGGGAGGGCTCTGTGGGTCTGGGTCTGGGTTAGACCAGTGGGTCTGGGTCTTATGGTAATTCTTCATCATAGTTTCTTCAGCAGCAGCTAAACAACATGTGACAGGAATGAACAGAAACACTGCAGCTGCAGAAAACATGACTAGTACGAACGGGAGCAGTATTCGAAAAAAAAAAAAAAAAAAAAAAAAAAAAAAAAAAAAAAAAATATATATATATATATATATATATATATATATATATATATATACATATATAAGTGTGTGTGTGTGTGTGTATTAGGGATGTAAGGATTTCCTTACTGATATAATGAGAAACCGCGGTAAAATTCCTGGTGGTTAGTATTACTGTTTAAATTCTAATTATCATGAAAACTGTGTTTGATTACTGCACTTTGAAAACAGAGAGAGAGAGAGAGAGAGAGAGAGAGAGAGAGAGAGAGAGAGAGAGAGAGAGAGAGAGAGAGAGAGAGACCTCTGTTAGAAACAGAGGTGTGTTCTTTTTCTCTGTAAAAGAAACTAAAACAACTCAAACTTGATCTGGAAAATGCTCACAGTGCTCATAGGGCGTCGTCTTTAATGCACATGTATGTTTGATGTTTCCATGGTAATATATGAATGTTTCTGCAACAAAGTACATTGTGCTGTTATTTTATTTGTTTGTATTTTTTTTTTAAATACAACTTTATTAAATTATTTCAGTGTGTGTATCAGTACGTTTTAAACATTTTGAACACAATTTCAACAACACCACGATAATAATGAGAACCAGGATAATTTTGGTCACAATAACTGTGATATGAAATTTTCCTGTTGTTACATCCCTCGTGTGTGTGTATCTATCTATCTGTATGTGTGTATACCCAAATTAACATTAGTTTTGCTGAACTTCAGTCTGTCTTCAGGGTATTTGGTAGAAGTCACTGAACACAAACATTTCAACACCAGACCTTCTGGTCCTGTTTGGTCCAGACCCAGGACGCCCGTCCACCTGCAGACCCTGCTGTCTGTGCTGGGGGGTGGATGTCATGTGTTGTCTGTGCTGGGGGGTGGATGTCATGTTCAGTGTAACCCTATCTGTGTGTGGGACCAGCTCTTTGTTTCTGACTCTATTGTGTCCTTGGCTCTGGGTTCTGGGTTCTGGGTTCTGGTTTCAGCCGGACCTCCTTCCTTTGACTTCTGTGGTTGAACAGGAGCAGGTCCTTGTGCAGCTCAGTCTCCACCTGTTGAACACCACACTGGACCTCCACATGTTGACAGTCACCCACCTCCACTGCTTCACCACAGGCATGTCCAACACAAAATGCGCGTGTCCGTGAACGCCCCACTGCCTCCCTCAGCCCTTACCTGCAGGTCCAGGTCCAGGTCCAGGTCCAGTTCCAGGTCCAGTTCCAGGTCCAGGTGGGTGTGGGTGTTTCCGTCCGCACCCTAAACCAACAAACTGGAGCAGATGTTTGCGCGTCCGTGGGCTCGTGCAGTCCCAGACGCACGCGGGTTTGAATGCAGCCACAGGAGCTGAACCCACGGTCCGGTCTGCCGGTCTGCGGGGACAGTCCGGTCTGCGGGGACAGTCTGGTCTGCGGGGACAGTCCGGACCCACACCCGCCCTGATCCGCGGCTCCGGATCAACTTCTGCTCCGCGTCAAGTCCACGACACTAACACACACACGTGACCGCGGAGACCTTCAGAATAAAAGTCCACAGTTCTGCAGGACCCGGATGTCCACGGACAGGTCCAGTTCAGCCTCCTGCAGGACACTGACCACACTGGACCCAAGGAGGGGGAGGGGCTTCACTTATGACCTCCGCCAAGGAGGGGCTGTGTGTGTGTGTGTGTGTGTGTGTGTGTGTGTGTGTGTGTGTGTGTGCGTGTGTGTGTGTGTGTGTGTGTGTGTCTTAGTGCTGGAACTGTTGGTTCTTTGAAGGGAGTCGTTCAATCAGGAGTCGTTCACTGAAAAGAGAGTCAGTCTGTTGAACGACTTTTATGTTTTTTGCTTTATTTTGAAACACCAGTGTTTTGACTAAATAAGCTCCATGTGATGATTGACATTCCATTTAAAGGTGTTTAGTTGGTGCAGCAGTAAATATTATCTTAGCGTAAAACAGAATGGTTAGTTCAAATGTGTGGGTTAAATCCATGACGTGAGAGGTGACATTAGACAAATGATGGAAGTGGAGCAAAAACATCCCAGAACATTCTGTGGACTAGTCTGTAGAAGAAAAATGAAGAAGAAAATCAAACATTTTCTGATGAAAGAACATTTTATTCTCCTCAAAACAAGAATAAATGTGTGGAAACATATGGGGAAAAAAACTGCACAAAACACAACAGAGATGAATCAGTTCAGTTCCAGGACTGAAAACCTAGAACACTGGAGTACAAATAAAATACTTCAGGTAACTCTGAAACACACCTGAGATCTGGAACGGAAATACCCACATGATTCCACACCAGCAGTTCTGTCACTTCTACTGTTTATAAAACCACAGCCTCCCAGTGACACTAAACTGACAGACAACCACACACCCCCACCTTCAAAATAAAAAGAAATAAAAATGAACGGCTCTTTACAAAGACTCAGTTCCCATCGTTCATTTCAAAGAGCTGTTCAAAAGATTCGATTCGTTCATGAACGTCACATCACTAGTCTGTCTGTACATGCAGTACACACACACACACACACACACACACACACACACACACATTCATGACTTATGGGGTCAGACCCAGCTCTAATGGGTCCATTAAACCTGGTCCACATACAGGTCTGTCTGTGCCCCTGCAGCTCTGCCTCCAAACACAAGCTGCTGTTTCAGAGGGTTAGGGCTCTGTCTATGTCAGAGGGTTAGGGCTCTGTCTATGTCAGAGGGTTAGGGCTCTGTCTATGTCAGAGGGTTAGGGCTCTGTCTATGTCAGAGGGTTAGGGCTCAGTCTATGTCAGAGGGTTAGGGCTCTGTCTATGTCAGAGGGTTAGGGCTCTGTCTATGTCAGAGGGTTAGGGCTCTGTCTATGTCAGAGGGTTAGGGCTCAGTCTATGTCAGAGGGTTAGGGCTCTGTCTATGTCAGAGGGTTAGGGCTCAGTCTATTTCAGAGGCTCAGGGCTCAGTCTATTTCAGAGGCTCAGGGCTCAGTCTATTTCAGAGGTTTAGGGCTCAGTCTATATCAGAGGCTCAGGGCTCAGTCTATGTCAGAGGCTCAGGGCTCAGTCTATGTCAGAGGCTCAGGGCTCAGTCTATGTCAGAGGTTTAGGGCTCAGTCTATGTCAGAGGTTTAGGGCTCAGACTATGTCAGAGGCTCAGGGCTCAGTCTATGTCAGAGGTTTAGGGCTCAGACTATGTCAGAGGCTCAGGGCTCAGTCTATGTCAGAGGGTTAGGGCTCAGTCTATGTCAGAGGGTTAGGGCTCTGTCTATGTCAGAGGGTTAGGGCTCAGTCTATTTCAGAGGCTCAGGGCTCAGTCTATTTCAGAGGCTCAGGGCTCAGTCTATTTCAGAGGTTTAGGGCTCAGTCTATATCAGAGGCTCAGGGCTCAGTCTATGTCAGAGGCTCAGGGCTCAGTCTATGTCAGAGGTTTAGGGCTCAGACTATGTCAGAGGCTCAGGGCTCAGTCTATGTCAGACGTTTAGGGCTCAGACTATGTCAGAGGTTTAGGGCTCAGACTATGTCAGAGGCTCAGGGCTCAGTCTATGTCAGAGGCTCAGGGCTCAGTCTATGTCAGAGGTTTAGGGCTCAGACTATGTCAGAGGCTCAGGGCTCAGTCTATGTCAGAGGTTTAGGGCTCAGTCTATGTCAGAGGTTTAGGGCTCAGTCTATGTCAGAGGCTCAGGGCTCAGTCTATTTCAGAGGGTTAGGGCTCAGTTTATTTCAGAGGTTTAGGGCTCAGTCTTTGTCAGAGGTTTAGGGCTCAGTCTATATCAGAGGCTCAGGGCTCAGTCTATGTCAGAGGCTCAGGGCTCAGTCTATGTCAGAGGTTTAGGGCTCAGGGCTCAGTCTATGTCAGAGGTTTAGGGCTCAGACTATGTCAGAGGTTTAGGGCTCAGACTATGTCAGAGGCTCAGGGCTCAGTCTATGTCAGAGGTTTAGGGCTCAGTCTATGTCAGAGGCTCAGGGCTCAGTCTATGTCAGAGGTTTAGGGCTCAGACTATGTCAGAGGCTCAGGGCTCAGTCTATGTCAGAGGTTTAGGGCTCAGACTATGTCAGAGGCTCAGGGCTCAGTCTATGTCAGAGGTTTAGGGCTCAGACTATGTCAGAGGCTCAGGGCTCAGACTATGTCAGAGGTTTAGGGCTCAGACTATGTCAGAGGCTCAGGGCTCAGTCTATGTCAGAGGTTTAGGGCTCAGACTATGTCAGAGGCTCAGGGCTCAGACTATGTCAGAGGTTTAGGGCTCAGTCTATGTCAGAGGCTCAGGGCTCAGTCTATGTCAGAGGCTCAGGGCTCAGTCTATGTCAGAGGTTTAGGGCTCAGTCTATGTCAGAGGTACTTGTCTCCTCTGCTCTTCGTTCACCGCTGCTCGTTTGAATCGTCTCCACGGTGCTGACTTTCCAGACACGTTGCTAAGGGAAACAGCGACGGCCAAACAAATGATCCCAAACCGCAGTCAGAACGGTGTCACCTGAGTCCAGCAGCAGACCTATGGAAAACACCCAGAGACTGGACTGGGAGGGGGGCGTGGCCCAGAGGTGGGTGTGGCCCGGGGGGTGGGGTGGGGGGGCTGTCAGTCCATCCCTTCTTCAGTGTCATACTGTTCAGACGTGTGAAGCGTTGTGAACGCAGGTGGACTCTGTTTCCAGTCCGGTCATGTGCAGTGTTTGCTCAGATGGGACTGAAGACTTTTATTAACGACGCTGAGAAGCACAAAGGGCTTCTTGTGGAGTGCATTCCTTAAATGCCAGAAACCAAGATATGAACGTAGTAAATCAGACCAACATACCCACGCCGACCTTCTACAGCCACTGCTCATATCTGAGCACTTCTTACTTTTCTGACTGAAAGCAGACACTAAGCACAAAGGTCTGTGTTCATCAACTGCATGGAGACATGGAGGACTGGTACCACGCTTATGTGGAGCACAGGAAAACAGCAACACAAGGAACTTTGGACATTTAATGGGTTTATTCACACAAAAGCAAAGAGGCTCAAATAGTGTGTTGTTGGCGTCTGTTCAGGGTATTTAACTGTTGTTTAAAGGCCCAGGTTTGTGTGGGTCTGTCTATTTGCTGCATTATTCCGTCTGTTCAGGGTATTTAACTGTTGTTTAAAGGCCCAGGTTTGTGTGGGTCTGTCTATTTGCTGCATTATTCCGTCTGTTCAGGGTATTTAACTGTTGTTTAAAGGCCCAGGTTTGTGTGGGTCTGTCTATTTGCTGCATTATTCCATCTGTTCAGGGTATTTAACTGTTGTTTAAAGGCCCAGGTTTGTGTGGGTCTGTCTATTTGCTGCATTATTCCGTCTGTTCAGGATATTTAACTGTTGTTGAAAGGCCCAGGTTTGTGTGGGTCTGTCTATTTGCTGCATTATTCCATCTGTTCAGGGTATTTAACTGTTGTTGAAAGGCCCAGGTTTGTGTGGGTCTGTCTATTTGCTGCGTTGCTGTATCTTTCATTGTGCTCTTCAGGTCTAAGCTCCTGTAATGAGGTCGTACTCTTGGCAGCAGTCGAGCCTCTAACAACACGTCCTTTCTTCCATTGTTGTGTGTTCCTCAGGGGCCTGAACCGGACTCTCGTGTTGTTTACTTTGTTCGTGGCGGCAGAGCCAACATGTCTGAGCCCTTCCTGCCGTTAGTGTTTAATTGCGTTGTGCTTTGCCAATATCACTTATTAGCGACGGTGCAGTTTGTTGTATTTCAGCAGGAAACTCCTGACGTCCACAGCCTTTGGATCCCGGTCCTGTTGGACGCCGTGGGCCTCAGCAGCAGAAAAGGACCTGAACTTATCGACAGTTCACATTCACCGCTGAATATTGTCACAGTGCAGTTTGCATCTTCTGTTTTAACTGTAATAAATGTATCAGGGGAAAAGAGAAGCCGCACACACGAACGTTTACAGTCTGTGTTTCAGCCCTTTAAAGCAGGGCTGTCCAACATGAGGCCCGCGGGCCAAAACCGGCACCGAAAAGAGTCCAGTCCAGTCCATGGGGTCAAAGTGCAGCTGTGAGCTTTACGAGTATTTTGCGCTACATTGAACCTTTCCTTCGTTATTTATTATAATTCATTAGAATAATTTCCCCTAAATTCAGCATTTTCCAACAGGAAGCAGTAGGTGTGTTCCTGTATTTCATTTCCTGATCCTGTAGATGTGTCAGTACATGTCATGTTTATTGTATCAAACATCTAAAACCACTAGTGTTTCCACCACACTAGAGTCTGAACATCCACAGGAGGCAGAGACGTGCCTTCACACCTGCAGTAGTTTAATGGGTTTAAGTCCAAGTCTGAGTCCAAATGAGACAAAACCTGCTGTGGGCGGACAGAAGACACTGGAGGACACACCTGAGTCTTCATCTTGGACAAACTGGTGTTTTTGTTTGACTGAAATCATGTTAATGATGAATGTGTTTTTAAAAGTCCTGCACTTAAAAAAGTTAAACTGATGTTAACATGTTTTGAATAACACAGTACTTTAAAATATTAAGTTCAAATATTTGATTAATAAGTTACTTTGTTTGCTGTAAAAATGATTTGACGATGTTTCTTTAAAGGCTTTCAACTGAATAATCCTCTAAATAAAAACTAACAGGAGGGCTAGGGTGTCATCAGAATGGGTTAGGGGTACGACCTCCTCTTCAGTGTCGGTGCACCTCCTCTGATGGCACTGGCCCAGCCCATGTCGGTCCTGGAGGTCTCTGGGTTAGGGTTGTTCTGATGGTGTGACATATATACATATATATATATATCTATATATATATATATAGATATATATATATAGATATAGATATATAGATATAGATATATATAGATATAGATAGATAGATAGATAGATATAGATATAGATAGATAGATAGATAGATAGATAGATAGATAGATAGATAGATAGATATCTATATATATATATAGATATATATAGATATAGATAGATAGATAGACTGATAGATTGATAGATATTTTATGACATCCAAAATTTGTTGTTCAAAAAGCTAAAAAAGAGACTTAAAGCAGATGCATATATATATATATATATATATATATATATATATATATATATACACACACACAGGGTGGGGAAGCAAAATGTACAATGAACATTTAGTTGTTTTTTCTCAGCAGACACTACGTCAATTG
>NC_043976.1:46255966-46415966 GCF_902148855.1 Sphaeramia orbicularis | reverse complement strand
AGAAAAACAAAAAACAAAAATGAACCTCTATAATATCTGCATTTGAAGAAATACCTAAAAATATCGATACAGTACTTTTTAATATCGATATAGTATTGTGAAATGAAATATTGCGATATATTGCAGAACTGGTATTTTCTTACAGCCCTACTGATAAATTCAAGCCAAAGTCAAACTGTCAGTGTTCGTGTTTTGCTCAGGTGTCCGGTCTTACCTGTCCGTTAACCATCTCCAGTCCAATGGCATCCACCTTAGCACTGCTGATGCCCACAAAGACTCCCTCTGATTGGCTCGTCCGGAACTCCAGAGACACGGTCACGTCAGAGCCCACTTTATAACCGTCACGCACTGCACAGGTAAAGCACAAAGGTGTTTGACACACAAGCACAGCTGGGCCTCTGCTTCCACTGCATCAGTTCTGTCAAACTCTGTTCGTTCAGTTCCACATTCAGCTAAATTTGATCTGCAGAGGGCCGAACAAGTCAAATAGTATAAATAATAATAAATAAATGATGTCAACTACAAACTTTTCTGTGTTTTACAGTGAAAAAAGTAAATTTACATTATGAAAATGTTTACATCTACAAACTATCCTTTCAAACAATATGAATAATATGAACAAACTGAAAAAAAAAAAAATAATTTTGACACTATTATACTTTAGTTTATCATTTCCACATGTACATTATAACTGACAGATCACAGTGGATCTACAAACACACAAAACATTGAATAACAGACAGAATATTATTAAAATTGCACTTCTCTTAAGACATTTCAGGTTGTTCATATTTGTTCAGGTTATTCAGATTTTTTTTTGCAAAATTCTACTTTGTTTTAGTGTAAATACATGAAAACATTTACATTTACAAAGAGAAAAATTTGGAGTTGCAAATATTTATAGGTTATTATGAGACTGAATTGATCTGAATGTGGAACCTGAACTAAAAGGATTGTTTATATCTAAGTGTAATTTTTGCATTTCACAAATTCATCCCCAGGGCCGGACTGGACCCTGTGGCGGGCTGGATTTGGCCCCTGGGCCGCATGTTTGACACCTGTGCATTACATATATAATGACGGTTCAGTGAGTGTTCAGAAGCTCCACCTCCTCCATGTTGGACCAGAGGATAGAGTTTCCCTCCTTTTCTTCAGTCACATATCGATCTGTTTTTTTTCACACCTGACGACACTACGCTATCAGATAAACAGACAAATAATTATAGTGTTATCGAACTCACTGAAGACGGCGTATCCACTTCCATTAAAGTAACTTCCCGCCTGGTCGTTGGTGAAACAGGAAGTGACATCATGCTGGGAGGAGGGTTTGGACAGATCCAAGTGAGCGCTGTTCAAAATGACCGATCGAATGCATCCTGGGAAACTGCTGCTCACCTGAAAGTCAGTCACATAATGAACAAAGGTCAGAGCTGCCACAAGTCCAAACCCTGGACCAGTGAAACCACTGAGGCGTCCATCAGGTCTGAGGGTTAGGGTCCATTAGGGTTAGGGTTAGGGTCCATTAGGGTTAGGGTCCATTAGGGTCCATTAGGGTTAGGGTTAGGGTCCATTAGGGTTAGGGTCCATTAGGGTTCATTAGGGTTAGGGTTAGGGTCCATTAGGGTTAGGGTTAGGGTCCATTAGGGTTAGGGTCCATTAGGGTTCATTAGGGTTAGGGTTAGGGTCCATTAGGGTTAGGGTCCATTAGGGTCCATTAGGGTTAGGGTTAGGGTCCATTAGGGTTAGGGTCCATTAGGGTTCATTAGGGTTAGGGTTAGGGTCCATTAGGGTTAGGGTTAGGGTCCATTAGGGTTAGGGTCCATTAGGGTTCATTAGGGTTAGGGTTAGGGTCCATTAGGGTTAGGGTCCATTAGGGTCCATTAGGGTTAGGGTTAGGGTCCATTAGGGTTAGGGTTAGGGTCCATTAGGGTTAGGGTCCATTAGGGTTCATTAGGGTTAGGGTTAGGGTCCATTAGGGTTAGGGTCCATTAGGGTCCATTAGGGTTAGGGTTAGGGTCCATTAGGGTTAGGGTCCATTAGGGTTAGGGTTAGGGTCCATTAGGGTTAGGGTCCATTAGGGTCCATTAGGGTTAGGGTTAGGGTCCATTAGGGTTAGGGTTAGGGTCCATTAGGGTTAGGGTTAGGGTCCATTAGGGTTAGGGTCCATTAGGGTCCATTAGGGTTAGGGTTAGGGTCCATTAGGGTTAGGGTTAGGTTCAACAGCCAGACTCCTGTGGGTTGTGGCCCCTGCTCTTACGTTCATCCTCTTCACAGTGTGCATGTGTGGAAGTCCTCCCAGGTACAGCCTGTTCTCCACATCCAGCTGGTTTCCTTTAATGGACACTGAGTCTGAGGAGCCGTCCACCGACACCGACACAGAACGACGACTGATCTCCGCACTCACCTGGGAAACAAAACACTGTTACAATGACATAATCTTGTCTTTTATTTCGCTGCTCGTATGAGAAAACTCCCTTCAGTAAAAGTGAAGCCAATACTTAAACCTATTAATGCTCATTATGTGACTTTGTTCCTCGTAGCTTGTTTCATTGTTTAGTTTAGTTTTAGTTTTACTGTTTTTTTCAGGTCGTTGTTGTAAATGAGAATGATCTGTCTGGTTAAATAAAGGTTAAATAAATAAAATACTGTCGGTACATTTCAGTAATGGTATTGGCCTTTAACTGAAATGACCAATAAATTATTAATATATTTAATATGTCATCCCTACTCCACTAGGTGGAGCCAGTGTTAAATACTTAATACTCAGTGTTTACAAAGACACCAGATCAACCTGAGCGCTCATCATATGATCAGATTTCACATCTTTTTCTCTAATCTGCGATTATGGCTGAGGTCAATTTGTGAGGGGCGGGGCCAAGGGAGTGTCCATCATCTCTACTGTCAAATTAAATGACATTTTATGGATCAGGCAATCCTTATTATGTTTGTGATAGATAGATAAAACGACAGAACGATAGACAGAACGATAGATAGAACGATAGAACGATAGAACGATAGAACGATAGAACGATAGATAGAACGATAGATAGAACGATAGATAGAACGATAGATAGATAGATAGATAGATAGATAGATAGATAGATAGATAGATAGATAGATAGATAGATAGATAGATAGATAGATACTTTATTAATCCTGTGGGAAGTTCCAGTTACTGTTGTGTGTCTTACCATGTGCCATTGGCCGTCATTCAACCTGACTGATGAAGCCACAGAGGCGGGACCTTTCCCCAGGTCAGCTGACATTTGTAACCTCCCACCCACCAGACGCAAGACCGCAAAGTCCATGTGGTTTTTACTGGACAGGAGGAGCAGTAGACCGTCGTGAGCTCGGCTTCGGACCGCTAATCTGACGGACAGACTGACAGACCACACAGCACAGGGTTATGACAGGTAGACGTTAGCCCCGCCCTCAACAGACACACTGACAACACAGCACAGGGTTATGACAGGTAGACGTTAGCCCCGCCCCTTCTCACCTCTTTCGGACACTGTGGGGGTTGATAACAAAGGTCATGTGACTGTATCTGGATGAACCAAACTGGGCGGCTGAGGGCAGGAAGCTGGGCTCTGCCTCTGACAAACACTGCACATAATCAATAATCAATGATCAATAATCAGTTAGGAGTCTGACCAGGAGTCATCAGTAACATGAACTGTTTCCAGATTGGACCGTGTCTGAAGAGTTTATTCCAACCACACACTGAATGACATGATGGAATAAAGCTGAAGACTGTGGGTTTCTGGGAGGTTTTATGAGGAACATGTTCTGGAGGCTCAGCCTTAATCAATAACCCATGTTTAACTTGGACTAACCTTATTTGTGATGTTTAGGTGCAAACTACAGGTGATTCAAGGTGATATTATGTGTTTATTAAATGCATCTCCTCAGGCAGTGATGGTGGTGGTGGTGATGGTATGTATAGTACATATATGGTGGTGGTGTTGTATATGGTATACAGTACATGGTGGTGGTATATACAGTATATATGGTCGTATACAGGGTGGGGAAGCAAAATGTACACTGAACATTTAGTTGTTTTTTCTCAGCAGACACTACGTCAGTTGTTTTGAACCCAAACATATACTGATGTCATAATCATACCTAACACTATTATCCATACCTTTTCACAAACTTTTGCCCATATGAGTAATCAGGAAAGCAAACGTCAAAGAGTGTGTGATTTGCTGAATGCACTCGTCACACCAAAGGAGATTTCAAAAATAGTTGGAGTGTCCATAAAGACTGTTATAATGGAAAGAAGAGAATGACTATGAGCAAAACTATTACCAGAAAGTCTGGAAGATACTATTAAAGAAGAATGGGAGAAGTTGTCACCCCAATATTTGAGGAACACTTGTGCAAGTTTCAGGAAGCGTGTGAAGGCAGTTATTGAGAAAGAAGGAGGACACATAGAATAAAAACATTTTCTATTATGGACATTTTCTTGTGGCAAATAAATTCTCATGACTTCAATAAACTAACTGGTCATACACTGTCTTTCAATCCCTGCCTCAAAATATTGTACATTTTGCTTCCCCACCCTGTATATGGTATATATAGTGGTATATATGGTGTATATAGTATATATTTGGTGGTGGTGTTGTATATGGTATACAGTATATGGTGGTGGTGTACACAGTATATATGGTGGTATATATGGTGGTGGTGTATACAGTATATATGGTGGTATATATGGTGGTGGTGTATACAGTATATATGGTGGTATATATGGTGGTGGTGTACACAGTATATATGGTGGTATATATGGTATAGATGATGATGATAGTGTATATTATGGTCTGTAGAACAGTTGCCAGTCCAACAGAATGTCGCAGGTTCATCAGAACCTCTGGTGTGCGTTACCGTCAGGGTTCCAGGTGTGAGGGCACTCAGGTAGGTGGGCAGGGCTACAGGAAAGTGGGCGGGGTCTGGAGTGGGTTCAACATCCTGGTCGTCAGAAAGCACCGCCCCTCCAACTCTCTCCTCTAACAGACAACTGTCGAGCTCCGCCCCTTCGTATCGAACAGCTCCTGATAGGTCAATGAGTCTGGAGAGAGCTGTCAATCTAACTATCTGTTCAATCAGAGTGTTTGTATGTGTGTAAGTGAGTGAGAGACTTACGCTCCGCCCACTGCCAGGTTTTGGATGCAGCCTCTGAACGACCTGGACAGGTTCTGGATTCTGATTGGTAGGCGGGATTCCACCCCCAGGGGTAACCCACCAATGAAGAAGGAGGCGGGAGACAGATGGGACAGTCCAGCTGGTGACAGAGCCATGGACTTCAGGTGGTCCTCATCCACCTGGACCGACAGAGACCTAAGACACAGAGGGAGGGCGGGGTCAAAGAGGCGGGGCTAAACAGGTGTTTTTCCGATGCTTCAGTCTATTCATTTTTTTTCCCCTCAACTTTATTGACAATATTCAGGTACACAAAACATATACATTTTGAACAAACAAACATCAAGATGTCAAAAAGAAAAAGCATTTGAGCAAAGACATTTAAGAAAAAAAAGGCATAGATTTAAAGACACAAGGCAGAAGAGTCTGGAGGACCGAACCTGCCATATTAAACAACATATACAGAAATATAAAAATGGCTTGATAAGTTCATTTCCGTACCATTTATTTATCTATTTTGTCCTTATTTATATTATTCCTTATTTAATTTTTATCCCTGCATTTATTTCTGTGTTGCTTTCTATTTACATTTTCTTTTTCTCTTTTTATGTTTATTTCTATATTTTATTTTCATCTGACATCTTATTAATCTATTGTCATTTTTTTTATTCAGTCAAAATGAAAATTAAATATAGAAATAAACAAGAAAAGAGATAAAGAAAATGTCAATAGAAAGCAACACAGAAATAAATGCAGGGATAAAAATTAAATAAGGAAAAATATAAATAAGGACAAAATAGATAAATAAATGGTACGGAAATGAACTTATCAAGCCATTTTTATATTTCTGTGTATATTTTTTAATATGGCAGGTTCAGTCCTCCATAGAATTGACAAATAACAGTATAAAAAACAAACAAACAAAAAAAACCCAATATATCTAACAAAAATAAATAAATGCATCAGAGTTCAGTCTGGTTTAAAGAACTCTTTATAAATTGTCAAGGGACTAATTCTAAAGATCTGATATAATTTTCAAATTCTATCAGGAAGATTTTAAAATTTGGGTTTGTTTTGGTCTATTTATATTTGTGAATACAAAATTTACTAAATAAAATGATCAAATTTACAACAAATTCTAAATTAAAAATGTCACGTTCAAAATATGTAATTACATTTTGGGATGTTATAGTTATTTTTTTTATTACTTTTAGAGATGATATATTTTTCAATTTCAGACCAGAAGTTAGAAGAGTGTTGCTTCAGTCCACTCATCAGATCAGAACTGATCAACCTCCACATCATCTGGTCACATGACTTAGCAAGAAAATTCTGTCACAGATATAACAAGACACAAACAAGACAAACGAATGACATAAAAAGAAAACACGATGAAAACGATGGAACATTATTATAACAAAATAACATCCAAACAACATAAAACACAGAACAGGACACACGTAAGATGACAACAACAAGGACAGGAATGAAAATGACAAACAATGAAAACAGAAGACAAAAAGATAAATGACATAAAAGCCTGAAAACAGATCCAGTGTAAAAGAACTAAAACCATCTGGTGTTTCCATGGTAACACCTACTTCCTGCTGACGGTGACGATGACGGAGTGTTGGTTTCCGTCGGTGAATCCTCGACCGTCAGGACTCCCCACAAACACCCTCTGAGAGGCCCCGCCCACATCGCCTAGCTCCGCCTCCAGTGAGCCGGACACCAGCTGGATGGACAGGAAACGCTGCACACGCACAAAGGTTAATCACACACTGAACGGGTGGCGATCAAGCACGGTGTCATGTGACCACGGTCTCACCTGTCGCTGTGTGAGGTCATCACTGAAGGCGGCCAGCAGCACTCCTGATTGGTTATTGGAGGAGAAGGAGAAGAGAAGCTCCGCCTCCTGACTGAGCATCCGAGGAGCGAGTTGAACGAAGCCGGCGTTCAAAACGGAGACGCTTCGTACCGCCTAAAGACCGATAATCAACACAGATTATTGATCAGTGCTTTAGTAGAGACTGCTAATACATAGGTTATAGATTATAGATTATAGATCAGTACCTCAGTACAGACTGCTAATAGATTGGTTATAGATTATAGATCCGTACCTCTAACACACAGCCCTTTCTGACTCCGAAGGCATCTCGCAGAAGATCAAAGTTGGACCGAGCAATCTCCACATTCTTTATACATCCGACGTACGAGCGCGAGACGACCTGTCGCCTGGAAATGGATGAAACCCACAGATGATTAGGGCTGCGTATCGGCAAAAATCTGGTGATACAATACACAATACACAGGACACAATACTAGGATCATGATACGATATATCACGATATATCGTGATACTGTTAAAAAGGCAATTTTTTGTTTGTTTCTTTTTTTAATATGATTATTTCCTGGAAGAATTGAATTAAACCAGAAATCTGCACAAATACCAAACAGATTTTTATTTGATCCCAACAGGAACTAATGTTCTATCACAAAATGTTCCTGTGTTCAAACTGAAATTCTGTTTTGAAGACATTAAAGATTCAGATCCTGTTCAAATGTTCATATTCTATTAGTTTAGAACTAACATCAGAACAGGATTTTTGTTCAATCCCAACAAAGGAACTACCATCTGCCTCTCAGACAGTAAAAAGTGATTTTAGGATGCTTCAAATAACCATTATTTAATAAAAGAGTGTTGAATAATAAATAAGATAGAAACAATAAAGAAAAGCAAAAAACAAAAATGAACCTCCACCATATCTGCATTTGAATAAATACCTAAAAATATCGATACAGTACTTTTAAATATCGATACAGTATTGTGAAATGAAATACCGCGATATATTGCAGAACCGATATTTTCTAACACCCCTTCTAACAATTGGTGATAAATAATTTAGGAAGGAACTACCATTATTTAATAAAAGACTGTTAAATAATAATAAATAAAATATAAACAAATAAGAAAAACAACAAAAATGAATTTGAATGAATACCTAAAAATATCAATACAGTACTTTTTTATATCGATACAGTTTTGTGAAATGAAATATCACGATATATTGCAGAACCGATATTTTCTAAGAGCCCTAGGGATGACTGGAGTTCTGATGCATCCTGGGAGTTGTAGTTCGATTCATCCCACTCAGAATTAGACTAAAGTAAAAACTACTGATCCTTTCAGAACCAACAGTCAGACCTGGGGTCCAAACCCAGACCATGAGATCCTTCCATCTGGACCACCAAGCGTAAGAATAATTACCGCTTATCATTATGGTTATGGTCTGTGTCAAGGTTCTAATAGTTTGGGATTTTTCATTCTAGTTTAGTTTTATTTAGTTTTGATTTTTTTTTTCTATTCAGTTCACTTTAATTAGTTTTTAGAGTGGGTTTGCTAGTTTTTATTAGTTTTCATTTTCTTGTAAATGCTTAGTTTTAGTTTAGTTTTTTCATATCTTCTCCGTCGTATTCAAATCAATCCCAGACAGGACTCTGCTGCTTTAGTCTCCATGTTTCCAGGTAGAGTGGGGACCAGAAGACGACTGGAAACCACAAGTGAACACAAGTGACGGAGCAAAAAGTGTCGTATGGAGACAGCACAGAAAATTGCTAGAGCAAAATAAATCGATTTCATATCAATCTGACATTGTCAAAGACGAAAACGAAGGGAATTTTATCCAGAATTTTTAGTTAGTTCTGTAAGCACACAATACAGTTTCAGTTAGTTATCGTTTCTTTTCTTTTAATTCTAGCTTTTATTTATTTCAGTTAACGAAAATGTTTTTTCAATTCTAGTTTTTGTCATTTTGTTATTTTTCGTTAACGATAATAACCTTGGTGTGAACCAACACTGTTCAGTCACTGTCAGGTGATTCGCCTCTGAATCATGTGATCTGTGTCTGTCAGGACCTACCTGATTGGTCTGGATGCAGGAAGTCCTCCTATGTATATGGGGTCCAGGTCAGACCGGTTCAGGTCCGAGGCAGATCCAGGAGACTCCGCCTCCAACACTTCTTTCTCTGATGATTGGTCGGCTGCCATGATGGACAGGTAACCTGCACATACAGACATGTAAAGGCGCTTGAACACACATGATTAAAAAAAACCTACCCCTACTCCTACCCCTAACCCTGGTCCTAACCCTACCCCTAACCCTGGTCCTAACCCTAACCCTGGTCCTAACCCTAACCCTGGTCCTACCCCTAACCCTGGTCCTAACCCTAACCCTGGTCCTAGCCCTAACCCTGGTCCTAACCCTAACCCTGGTCCTAGCCCTAACCCTGTTCCTAACCCTGTTCCTAACCCTAACCCTGGTCCTAGCCCTAACCCTGGTCCTAGCCCTAACCCTGGTCCTAACCCTAACCCTGGTCCTAGCCCTAACCCTGGTCCTAACCCTAACCCTGTTCCTAACCCTGTTCCTAACCCTAACCCTGGTCCTAGCCCTAACCCTGGTCCTAGCCCTAACCCTGGTCCTAACCCTAACCCTGTTCCTAACCCTGGTCCTAACCCTAACCCTGGTCCTAGCCCCAACCCTGGTCCTAACCCTAACCCTGTTCCTAACCCTGTTCCTAACCCTGGTCCTAACCCTAACCCTGTTCCTAACCCTGTTCCTAACCCTAACCCTGGTCCTAGCCCTAACCCTGGTCCTAGCCCTAACCCTGGTCCTAACCCTAACCCTGTTCCTAACCCTGGTCCTAACCCTAACCCTGGTCCTAGCCCTAACCCTGGTCCTAACCCTGTTCCTAACCCTGGTCCTAGCCCTAACCCTGGTCCTAGCCCTAACCCTGGTCCTAACCCACCTACCTTTGCGTTTGTTCCTCTGCAGTGTGATCTTGTACCAGACGCCGGTGTTGTACTTCCTGCTGGAGGTCAGGATTAAGGGGCCTGAGCCCAGGTCAAAGGTCAGACGAACACGACCCTCCACCAGTTCAATGGACAGGAAGTCCCTCTGTGAGAGACAGGAAGTGATGTCACATGTGCTTCCAAACAGGAGCCTGAGTGTGAAGCAGGCTGAGTGTGTTAGTGTCGTACCGTGTTGTTGGAGGCCAGGTACAGCAGTAGACCGCTGGGTGACAGAGTTTTAAACAGCAGCACGATGGAGGTGGAGGTGGCACGCAAAGGTTTCTGAACCAATGAGAAGCCAGAACCATCGAAGTGGAAGGAGGTTTCCTCTGCCTGAGGACTGAGACGCAAACAAGAAGCAAGCAAAAAAAAAAAAAAATGTGGGAAAAAAGTGAGAAATGGTGAAAGGTTTTATTGACTTAGTTTGTGTTGAAAAGTCAGTTGTCCAAATTCGGTGCTGTTTGTGCACAGTGTTGGACAGAGTGCAGAGGCTCCAGCAGATCAGGGGCGCCTGTTTGGGTTGGGCCCACTTATTCAGCCTTTGTGGTCGGAGGTATCCAAAATAAAATGGAAAACACTGGGCTACCATCAGCTGCTCTTCTACAGGACTACAGTACAGATGAACTGGATTCAGACCATGTTTACCTCCAACTATTAAACTAGTTCCCAAATCAAAAAACGCCAAAGAGTTGAATGACTTTAGACCAGTGGTGCTCACGTCCCTTGTAATGAAGAACTTTGAAAAGATTCTAAAAGATATCATTGTATCGTTGATAGACAGCAAACTTGATCCTTTACAGTTTGCTTACCAGCCACATAAAGGAGTGGAGGATGCAAAACTGTACATGTTGGACACTGTGTACAAGCACCTGGAAAACCAGGATCCCATGCAAGACTTTTATTTGCCGACTTTTCCTCAGCTTTTAACAAAATGCAGCCCCACATTTTAATGGAGAGGCCGGCATCTTCCTTTGTCTTCCAGACCAGCTGCTCATGTTACTGTTGAATTTTCTAACAGAGGGTCCAGTGGGTTTTTGTTCATGGACAAATGTCCAGGAGGACACGATCAAACACTGGCTCACCACAAGGTTGTGTATTGTCTCCACTTCTGTTTATCATGTACACCAACAGCTGTAGAACTTCTTTAGAGGACAGGTTTACTGTGAAGTTTTCTGACGACACCGTCCTTTTATCCCTCCTTCAGGGGTCACAGTCCGATCACGGTCCCTCCTTATCTAAATTTGTCAGCTGGTGTGATGAAAATCATCTGGACTTGAATGTCTCAAAAACTAAAGACATGATTATTGATTTCAGACACAACAACAATGACCACAGAGTGAGTGTGGTCCACAGTGCAGAGGTTCAGATAGTGGATTCATACACATATCTGTGCACTATTATTGACTGTAGGCTCAGGTTTGATGCCAACACTGAATGTGTGGTTCACAGGGGCTGACAGAGAATCCATCTGGTGAGGAGACTGAACTGTTTTAATGTCAGTAGGAAGATTTGAAGAAACTTTTATTGTTCATTGATTGAAAGCCTTTTAACTTTTTCTTTTATCTGTTGGTTCAATGTTTTAACTTCGAAAGACAAGAACAGTCTGTATGCTATTGTAAAAATATGCTCCAAGATCATTGGAGTCAAACTCAGACGTGTCTTCCCTGTGGGAGCTTCAGGTGGTGAGAACAGCTCAGTCCATCATCAGGACCCTCACCATGTGTTCCATCTGAAGTTTGTCTTGATGCCTTCAGGCCGGCGTTATCACGCTCCTCAGAGGAGAACCAACACACATTCTAAATCTTTTATTCCTTCAGCTATCACACTTTTCAACTCTGACAGAAGCCATTTTAGTCATTTTGTATGATTTTTTTGTTGTTGTTGTTGTTATTGTTGTTGTTTTTTAATATTAGCAGAACCATTAGGGTCTTTTAGTCTGCATTGGTATTTATTGATTATTTATTGTTGATTATTTAAATGCATTTATTCATAGTTGCGTTCAATAGTCCTGTATTTGTGCACTGATTTATTTATGTTTGTCACATTGCACTTTGGATGTGGGCTGATGTCTGTGGTAAGCTGCAAATGAACTGCCCGTAAGGGATAAATAAAGTTTTCTGAATCTGAATCTGAATAAAGATTTTGCTGACATCAGCTAAAACAGCCATAACAAAATGTTGGCTGCAGAAAGAAACACCCACAATGGACCTTTTCATTTCAATTCTAGAAAACATTAGACTTATGGAGCGCATGATTTTCACCCTGCGGCTCCAGGAAGAGCTGGGAAAAAGGCGCTGGAGAAAATGGACAATCTTTACAAACTGTGACAGTACTAATTAAAAAAAAAAAAAGGCTGAAGTTGTATGCATGTTGATGTTATAATCGTCATCCCCAGACCTCACTTTCTTGTTCTTGTTCTGTAAAAATTAAAATGCTTATAAATAAAAAGTGTCCAAAAAAAAAAAAAAAAGTCAATTGTCCAAAAGTTTCCTTGATCAGATGACCTTAAACTAGCCAAACCAGGTAAAGTGTGTTGAACATGTGGAGCGGTGGGTGTTCACCTGCTGAAACAGCCTCCACACTCCCCTTCTCTGCTGACGTAGTTCCACAGGCCCATGTTCCTCTCATTGAGCGACGCTTCGCCCACACACCCCTGAAAGGTGGTCGACCTCAACGCCGAAGGCCTCTGAGCAAAACACGCACAGCGGACATTCAAAGGTTATAATCGTTAACGAAAACTAATGAAATGACAAAAACTAGAATTAAAAAGCAGTTCTGTCATAGATTCAGGATTAATAAAACTTCAAATGTATGTTCTGCACCAAGGTTATTATCATTAACGAAAACTAACGAAATGACCAAAACTAGAATTGTAAAAACATTTTCATTAATTGAAATAAATAAAAACTATAATTAAAAGAAAAAAACGATAACTAACTGAAACTGTATTGTGTGCTTACAAAACTAACTAAAATGGATAAAAATTCTGGATAAAATTCCCTTCGTTTTTGTTTTTGCCAACGTTGGATTGATACGAAATCAATTTATTTCGCTCTAGCAATTTTATCTGTTGGCACCATATGACATGAGACTAAAAGTGGGAGAAAGCAGCAGAGTCCTGTCTGGGATTTATTTGAATACGACGGAGAAGAAGAGAAAAGATACGACAAAACTAAAATTTATACTAAAACTATATAAAACTAAACTAAAACTAAGCATTTAAAAAAAAAGAAAACCTAATAAAAACTATCAAACCTGCTCTAAAAACGAATTAAAACGAACTGAATTAGAGAAAAAAAAGTCCAAACTAAATAAAACTGAACTACAAAGAAAAATCCAACCTTGCATTAGGTACACAAATGAACAACGCCCACCTCATCCATGTTCCTTTATTAGCTGTTTACCATGATTCATCCGTGTATGTGAAGTGTTTAATTAGACCTTGAAGATCATAGTGGATTATTGCACTTAGGAACCAATACTCATATTTTAGATGTTCCAGTGAATTTCTCCAGACTTCCACCCACTTCCTGTGTTACCTGTGTGTTTGCTCCCAGTCCTCCGATGTGGATCACTGTGTTGTTGTCGATGTCTAGAACCCGAGCCGATCCAGGTGATGTTGTGGTTACCGTCGGCAACGGAGGCGAATTTGACTCCAGTTGGTGGACCGATAGAGAGGCGTGGCTGCCAAACCTGTCACCGTCCAGACATGACACGATCAGACACCACGTGATGAGGATGAATGACATGACTGGTTGCTAGGTTACCGTGTGGCATTGATGCGGGTCCATTTGTTGTTGGTGATGTCCAGCCCAGGAAAGTCCAGTCTTTTGCTGCCAGAACCCACGTCCCAAACTAAGGACACCTTTCCGTCACGCATCTCCATCGCCAGGAAATCCACCTAAACACATCAGAAGACAAAGGTGACCTCTGACCCCCGTCCCGTTACACACAGGTCAGAGGTCAGGGGTCAGAGGTCAAGAGGTCAAGAGGTCAGAGGGTGAGGAGTACCTTGGTCCTGCTGCCCAGGTAGAAAAGCAGGTTGTTGGGGCTGGAAGTCTTCAGAGTCAGAGTCAGAGTGTTGAAGTTGCTGGACTGAAGTTCAGGTCTGTAGGAACGAACACAGTTCCGGTCCGCCTGCACCGCCACCTTTATCTGAGGAACGACAGATGGATCCAAACATCAACACAACACCACCACCTTTATCTGAGGAACAACAGACCAAGGTTCTAATAGTTTGGGATTTTTCATTCTAGTTTAGTTTTATTTATTTTGGACTTTTTTTTTGCTCTAATTCAGTTGGTTTAAATTCGTTTTTAGAGCAGGTTTGATAGTTTTTATTAGTTTTAATTTTTTTCTAAACGCTTAGTTGTAGTTCAGTGGTCTCTTTTCTCTTCTTCTCTGTCGTCGTATTCAAATAAATCCCAGACAGGACTCTGCTGCTTCCTCCCAACTTTAGTCTCCATGTTTCCAGGTAGAGTGGGGACCAGAAGACGACTGGAAACCACAAGTGAACACAAGTGACGGAGCAAAAAGTGTCGTATGGAGACAGCACAGAAAATTGCTAGAGCGAAATAAATCGATTTCGTATCAATCCGACATTAACAAAGACGAAAATGAAGGGAATTTTATCCAGAATTTTTAGTTAGTTCTGTAAGCACACAATACAGTTTCAGTTAGTTATCGTTTCTTTAATTATAGTTTTTATTTATTTCAGTTAACGAAAATGTTTTTTCAATTCTAGTTTTGGTCATTTCGTTAGTTTTCGTTAACGATAATAACCTTGCAACAGATGGATCCAAACATCGACACAACATCACGCCTTTGTCTGAGCTCAACACTATGATTGTCCTTTTGCTTTAGCTGAAACCTTCATCCAGCTTTTCCTCTGTCATACTCAGTGTTATGTCAGTCATGTGGTTCGGATCTGTTCCCATGGAGTCTGGCCTTAAGGTTTGCACACATTCATATGAAGGACAGGAACGTCCTGGCCCAGAACCATACCAACAAAGATAATTTAGGCGGGGTACACACCTAAGGATTTTCTCAATCTGAAGAGGTTTTTTATCTGGTACAGACCCCACATATGAAGACAAAAAATAGGACCAGTGTCCCTGTAGTTTACCGGCCATATTCAAAGCTTTGGGAAATGTATCCAGTTCCATTTCTTCTCCCCTAGTTCTGTGTATTTATTCTATTACAGAAACAGCCCATGTTTTGCTCATATTCCAATCAGATCTGTAAAAAATTCAAATTCCAACTTGATATCATTGATACTGATTTATTGGATTGATCCACTTCCTATCTCTTATAATGGGAACATTTTTCAAAGTCGCACCAAATCCAGAATCAGATCCAGACTGACATAATTTCAATACCTTGTGTTGACATCATCATAAAGAAGCTGTATACCAAGTTTGAAGTCAATCGGAATTGTAGTTTCATAGAAGAAGACGATTGAAAGTTTTGTAACGGACGACAGATGACGACAGACGACGACAATAGCTTATGGCCTATCGGCCGGTAAGCTAACAAAAAGGCAATTTTTTGTTTGTTTGTTTCTTTTTTTTATGATTATGTCCTTGAAGAATTGAATTACAGCATAAATCTGCACAAATCCTAAACACATTTTTATTTGATCCCAACAGGATCTAATGTTCTATCACAAAATGTTCCTGTGTTCAAACTGAAATTCTGTTTTCCAGACATTCCAGTTTCAGATCCTGTTCAAATGTTCAGATTCTATTAGTTCACAACTAACATCAGAACAGGATTTGAGTTCAATCCCAACAAAGGAACCAACATTATTTAATAAAAGAGTATGAAATAATAAATAAAATATGAACAAAAAAGAAAAACAAAAAACTAAAATGAACCTCCTCAATATCTGCATTTGAATAAATACAAAAAAATATCGATACAGTACTTTTTAATATCGATACAGTATTCTGAAATGAAATATCGCGATATATTGCAGAACCAATATTTTCTTACAGCCCTAAACAGAAGTTTGAAGGATGTTATGGTCAGGTTCAAATGTTTCTCACCGATGCTGCCTGTCTTCTGGCCTGATCAATGAGCTCTCTGATGTCAGTTAAGTTCCGGCTCAGTGTTTCTCCCAGAATGCTCAGCGGTTTGATCCTGTCCATCAGACGGTCTGTGCGATGCTCCGCCTCTTTGAGCTTACGTTGAGCTTCATTGGCTGCACATAAACACGTTGGTTGACATCATTGGTTGGATCATTGGTGTTGTTTAATTCTGATTGGTCCATTGGACTGACCTGCAGTGTGTGTGTTTGACACGAGCTCATTTGTCTCCTTCACAGTTTCACTGGTTTTTTCCACCACAGAAGAAGAAACTTGCAGCTGCTCTCTGATTCGTTGCAGCCTCTGTAGCGCCTCCTGTAGACCAGTGTGTGCAACTGATGCCTGATGATGCACCCGCTGCAGCAAAATAGATGAACCTGAAAAACCCCCAACCAACACAACAATATGTCAATACACAACTGTAAAGTAAGAAACCTGGAACGGCATGAAAGACGTAAATACAGGAAAAGCAGAATGGGATGATTTGCAGTTCTCAAAACCCCATGTTTTATTCATACTAGAACACAGAAAACAGGTTTATACTGAGAAAATGAACTATTTTAAGAAAAAAAAATAGGGTAATTTTGAATCTGTTGGCAGTAACACATCTCAACTAGAAAAGCACTCGGAGAGCGCAGACCTCCGCCAAGGCAGTTCAGTCCCCCCCACTCACCCCACCCCCACCGATCACCACCCAAATTTAATCACTTGTTCCTTGTGCCAGTATCAACATTTCCTGAAAATTTCATCAAAATCCATCCATAACTTTTGGAGTTATCTTGCTAACAGACAAACCCAGATGAAAACATAAAAAACATACCTTTAGCTGTTGGATTCATTTTGATATCATGATTAGTTCAGAATTTATAAACAAAAATACCTTTTTGGGAAATGGCAGTTTTCTCCTGGATCTACCTCCATAGTTGTTGAAAAACACTTCAGATTTCACTGTCATGGCTATATTTTGGTGTTTGTTGCATGTCAATACCAGAATTTGTTCTCTTGTTAGGATGAAAATTCCAAAACTCCACTATTTTTTCCTGTTCTGGATCATGGTATCCAGAATTTTGTGAGGATCCAGATCAATCTTCAATAGCTTGTAGAACCTGTTGGGAACTTATTTTGTTTTTTTGTTTTTTTTTACCAAGCACTCTGACCATTCACTGTGGAGTTACACACACATAGCTTGAAAATATCCCATTCTCCCAATGAGAAAGAATCCTTTTAAAAATCCCTGGATCCTGACAATGATATGGATCATTCCCGTAATCTAATCATTTGTTACTCGTCCCATTTCAGACATTTCCTGAAAATTTCATCCAAATCCGTCCATAACTTTTTCAGTTATGTTGCTAACTAACAAACAAACAAACCCTGGCAATAACAGAACCTCCTTGGCGGAGGTAATAAAGTTGGAACGGGGGAAACAAAAGGCTGGACAAGTAGGTGGTACTAATAAAAAACAACTAACGAGGTTAATTATCAACAGGTCAATGACATGATTGGATATAAAAAGATCATCTTAGAGGCAGAGTTGGTCAGAAGTAAAGATGGACAGAGGTTCATCAATCTGAGACAACTGAGTTTACAAACTATGAACAATTTCATAAAAATGTGACCTTTGACCTAGCGTTAAATTGTGAAGAATGAATATGTCATCATTTACAGAACATAATTATCGACAAATTCAGAGAATCTGTACAAATGTGAGAACATGTGGATGAGTCCCGATCCCCACGTTTGACACCTGTGATCTAGAACCTACATTAGCCCAGAACAGGACAAGGTTCTTAAGTCCATCATGTGCTCTCCTCAGGTCCATGCTTTAAAGAAGAGAAGAGGATTCACAGTGGAGACATGGACCTGGAAACACTTTATGTCACAGGTGTCAAACATGCGGCCCGGGGGCCAAAACCGGCCCGCCAAAGATTCCAATCCAGCCCTCTGGATGAATTTGCAAAGTGCAAGTTCGGGCATCAAACTCAAAAATAATATCATATAATAACCTATAAATAATGACAACACCATTTTTTTCTCTCTTTGATTTAGGGCAAAAAACATTAAATTATGAAAATGTTTACATTTACAAACTATCCTGTAATAATAAAATGTGAATAACCTGAACAAATATGAACAACCTGAAATGTCTAAAGAGAATTAAGTGCAATTTAAACTATTTTCTGCCTGTTACTAAATGTTTTTTGTATTTGTAGATCTGATCTGTAATGCACATGTATAAATGATATGTCGAGGCAGAATATTGATAAAATTGCACTTATATTTCTTTACAAATTTCATGTTTTTCAGGTTATTCACATCGTTTTTGTTTGGATAGTTTGTAAATATTGGCATAATTTGATGTCATTTGTTGCACTAAAACTATTTGGAGTTGTCATTATTTATTGGTTATCATGCTATTATTTTACTGGTCTGGCCCACTGCAGATTAAATTGGGCTGAATGTGGAACCTAGAAGAAAATGAGTTTGACAGGCCCTGCTTTATGGAGACCAGTTACTGACATTTAAGTCGGAAGGACCCTTTTTTTAATGGTTCATTCTATCAGTTTAAAAATGTTTTATGCTTTCTATGTTATGTTGTGAAAAAACATATGGATTTATGTCAGTTATTCCATTCTACATTTGACACAATGGCCCAACAGGTTAATATTCACACTAACACATTCATCAGTATATCCTTGTGTCTAACCATTATGCAGGCTTTTCAGCTCTCTGATTGGCTGATGGAGGAAGAGGCTGGCGTTTAGGATGCTCTGTCTGACCACGCCCAGTCTGGTGGTTACCATGGAAACATTGGTCTGCACATCTGGAACAGAACAGTTGGTCAGGGAATGTTTCATGTTCTTAAAAACACGCTGATGTGATGTTCGGGCCGATCACAGACCTCGGACTGTCTCGTTGATTCGTCGACTTTGTTGTAAAACAGCGGAGCTGGTGTTCAGCTTGGCTCCGCCTTCCTGTGACAGCAGACGATCTGATTGGACAGTCTGAAACACACAGAATTTCATAGTTACATCAAATGACACAAACACGAGGTGAAAATGTGATGGAATATAAAACACTGTGGTTTTTCAATGTTTATTCTCCGACTGATTTCACTCTGAACATGAACAGCTGATTAACTTGGAGATAATCCGATTTTCAGGAGGAAAACCAGACCTCAACCTCTGCCCCTCAAATAGTCCAGTGCTCATTTACCTACACTGTAAAAAAATCTGTAATTTAACAGAATTTTCACTGTTTATTTTACAGATTTTCCTGTATTTTTCAGATACAGGAAAATATCAATGAAATGACAAAAACAGACTGTGACAGACATGTCAAATGTAAAAGAACATGAAAAAACTGTAACTGTAAATAAGCATAAAATTTCCATTTTTTAAAAGAAATTTTTTCTTTTTTCACAAAAAAATACAGTTAAAATACATTTGGAAATGTATCGTAATTTCACAAATATTTCTTTTCTATTTATGAGATTAAACTGTTAATTTAAAGTTTAATACTGTTTAAAAAAAAAATTTAAAATTAAAACCAGATAAAATTACTGACCATTAACCGTAACAGAAGTATTAGTTCTGTCAGTTGAACCAGACTTGTTTGTTAATTGACAAATATCTTGTGTAATTACAGGAGGTTTCACAACAAAAATGTTGAATAAATGTATTTTTGTGAATGTATAACATGTATAAGCACTGATAAACTGTCCAAATACAGTTTTTATCAGTGGATTGGACAACTGAGTCTGACTGAAAATTATTTATATATATATTTATAGGGAATTGGATTGTTTTAATACGTGTAAATATTCTTTATTAAACATTAAAAAGTCAAACCTGTGTTTGTTTAGCAGTGTTTATCTGTTTGTTTACCTGTGTTTGTTTAGCAGTGTTTATCTGTTTGTTTACCTGTGTTTGTTTAGCAGTGTTTATCTGTTTGTTTACCTGTGTTTGTTTAGCAGTGTTTATCTGTTTGTTTACCTGTGTTTGTTTACCAGTGCTTGTTTACGTGTGTTTGTTTACCTGTCTTTATTTACCTGTGTTTGTTTAGCAGTGTTTATCTGTTTGTTTACCTGTGTTTGTTTAGCAGTGTTTATCTGTTTGTTTACCTGTGTTTGTTTAGCAGTGTTTATCTGTTTGTTTACCTGTGTTTGTTTAGCAGTGTTTATCTGTTTGTTTACCTGTGTTTGTTTACCAGTGCTTGTTTACATGTGTTTGTTTACCTGTCTTTATTTACCTGTGTTTGTTTAGCAGTGTTTGTTTACCTGTGTTTGTTTAGCAGTGCTTGTTTACGTGTGTTTGTTTACCTGTCTTTATTTACCTATGTTTGTTTAGCAGTGTTTGTTTACCTGTGTTTGTTTAGCAGTGTTTATCTGTTTGTTTACCTGTGTTTGTTTAGCAGTGTTTATCTGTTTGTTTACCTGTGTTTGTTTACCAGTGCTTGTTTACGTGTGTTTGTTTACCTGTCTTTATTTACCTATGTTTGTTTAGCAGTGTTTGTTTACCTGTGTTTGTTTACCAGTGCTTGTTTACGTGTGTTTGTTTACCTGTCTTTATTTACCTATGTTTGTTTAGCAGTGTTTGTTTACCTGTGTTTGTTTAGCAGTGTTTATCTGTTTGTTTACCTGTGTTTGTTTAGCAGTGTTTATCTGTTTGTTTACCTGTGTTTGTTTACCAGTGCTTGTTTACGTGTGTTTGTTTACCTGTCTTTATTTACCTGTGTTTGTTTAGCAGTGTTTGTTTACCTGTGTTTGTTTAGCAGTGTTTGTTTACCTGTGTTTGTTTAGCAGTGTTTATCTGTTTGTTTAGCAGTGTTTGTTTACCTGTGTTTGTTTAGCAGTGTTTATCTGTTTGTTTACCTGTGTTTGTTTAGCAGTGTTTATCTGTTTGTTTACCTGTGTTTGTTTAGCAGTGTTTATCTGTTTGTTTACCTGTGTTTGTTTAGCAGTGTTTATCTGTTTGTTTACCTGTGTTTGTTTAGCAGTGTTTATCTGTTTGTTTACCTGTGTTTGTTTAGCAGTGTTTATCTGTTTGTTTACCTGTGTTTGTCTGAGTTTTCCAAATGTATCAGTAGATGATAATACTGATGATGATAATGATTAAGATGTGTGTATGTTTGGAGTATGTTACCATGGTGAAAGCGATGGCAGCGGTCGTCTGGGCGACGGAGGCGGCCTGGTGGGCAGAATCAACGCGTTGTGTGATGTCACTGTCAAGCCGAACCAATCGGCTGCTGTTCTGAGACATGTTACACACTGAGGACAAAGAGCTGAGACAAAAAAAGTGTTTGTTTTAGTGTGAAATAAACAACAGCAGGACACATGTGATGCAGACACACACTCACCTGTGCAGGCTGTGGGCGTGGCTCTGCAGCTGATGGGCGTGGCTTTCTGCTCGGTAAACATTCTCCAGAGCGTCAGTCATCTTCAGCCCCACCACCAGACCGTCCACCTGCTTCCTCAGCAGGGGGCGCCACTGGTCCAGCTGTCCACTCAACAGCTCCACCTGCTGGCATCGAAGGGGACAACTGTTACGGTCCACCCTTACACCAAAACCAGGACCAGGATCAGGACCAGGATCAGGTCCAACTGTTACGGTCCACCCTTACACCAAAACCAGGACCAGGATCAGGACCAGGATCAGGTCCAACTGTTACGGTCCACCCTTACACCAAAACCAGGACCAGGACCAGGATCAGGTCCAACTGTTACGGTCCACCCTTACACCAAAACCAGGACCAGGATCAGGACCAGGATCAGGTCCAACTGTTACAGTCCACCCTTACACCAAAACCAGGACCAGGATCAGGACCAGGATCAGGTCCAACTGTTACGGTCCACCCTTACACCAAAACCAGGACCAGGACCAGGATCAGGTCCAACTGTTACGGTCCACCCTTACACCAAAACCAGGACCAGGATCAGGACCAGGATCAGGTCCAACTGTTACGGTCCACCCTTACACCAAAACCAGGACCAGGATCAGGTCCAACTGTTACGGTCCACCCTTACACCAAAACCAGGACCAGGATCAGGACCAGGATCAGGTCCAACTGTTACGGTCCACCCTTACACCAAAACCAGGACCAGGACCAGGACCAGGATCAGGTCCAACTGTTACGGTCCACCCTTACACCAAAACCAGGACCAGGACCAGGATCAGGTCCAACTGTTACGGTCCACCCTTACCCTCCTGACACCCAGTAAGTAAACATTTTATATTATATAATTGCCTTAACCCTCTGGTATCCCGTCCACCAGGCCCTTACTAAACACCAGGTGTGCCTTTTTCACACACTTGTGGAATAATGTCCAAAAAATTTCACACAGTTTGTTTTGAATTCTTTTACACTTTTTTCTATTTCATCAACTTGAGCCGTAAATAAAAATACCAAATACTCAATAACTATCACATTTTTTAACCTTTTAAATGCCGTGTTTGTAATGGAAACAAACCATTTTTTTGGATGGAAAAAACACAAAAAATTTTTTTTCAATATACTACATAAAATAAAAATCTTAATTTTAATAATTTGGTGAATTTTAAGAATGTGTGCCTGATATTTAAGTCTTGCATGGACTTGCCCCTCCTCCCTTGACAGATTTGATCAAATCCCGCCCTGTCAGTGGGAGGGGCCATGCAGGTGCACTACTATTGGACAAACTGCACTTTCAGTCACTGGAACTGAATATTAGAACAGTTTACCTCAACATAACAGACTCACAATCACACGCCTCCTTCAAATCACAACTTAAACATTGGATGTAGGCAAACCAAACCTGTGACCATCAGTAGATCATCCTCACTGTGTTGTTTTATGTGTTTTTAGGATGTTTTGTCTTTTTGTCCACTGTCTTTCCTGTCACCTGCCTAGGGACTACAGATGGAAATTAGCACTACTGCTACAATCTGCCATATCTACAGCTGCAATTGTTGTAGATGTTCATTAATACGCACTGTCCCAAATAAATAAATAAATAAATAAAATCTGCGTGACACTAGAAAAACTGGAGTATTTGTTTTTTGTGTGTAAATTTTCAGCAGATGATCTGCTTGATAAGGTGTGAATGAATCACTGTAGAATGGCTGAGGTAATTCTGTAGGATAGTGCATGTGTATCGAACATAAACATCAGAGTGTGAGGTGTGCTGGTCTTACTGTGGTGGTGTTGGTCAACTCCTGCGTCAGGTTGATGGTGTCTGACAGCAGCTGCTGACTCTCCTCCATAAGACCATCAACAGTCAGATGCACATCGCTGAGGCTCTGACGGACAGACTGAAAACACACCTGAGTGATCAGTAACTCATCTGATCAATCCTACAACCCAGTGTTAACCTCCTCAGACCCAGCTATGGGTTTTCTGTCCACATTTGTGGACAAGAGTTTCACAACTTTATACAAAAAAAAGAAAAGAAAACTGTCCACCACAAAGGACATTCCATAAAAATTTTAAAAACTGTGTCTGAAAAAACTGTTGCATCATGATGTGTCCAATATAGGCACTGATTTAATAAAAAACAAAAAAAGCTGGTACTTTGCTGACATGTCCTGGGTCTGAGGAGGTTAATACCCATGATGCTGGTGTCAAACAGGGAAAGCATCGCATTTTGTAACGTGAAGGAAAAAGTGACACATGAAAAAATACAACACATAAATATCAGGAAACAAAGCTAAAACCTTTGATAAATGTAACCGCAAAACACAGTGTTTTATTATATTTACTCTCATATATTTGTAATAGTTCATTATATTCAGAATATATATTTCCATTTACATACAACACATAAATAGCTATCACAGCTATCACACCTTTAAACTCTAACAGAAGCCAGTTTAGTCATTTTATATGATTTTTTTTTCTTTTTTTAAATATTAGCAGAACCATTAGGGTCTTTTAGTCTGCATTGATATTTATTGATTATTTATTGTTGATTATTTAAATGCATTTATTCATAGTTGCTTTCAATAGTCCTGTATTTGTGCACTGATTTATTTATGTTTGTCACATTGCACTTTGGATGTGGGCTGATGTCTGGGCTGATGTCTGTGGTAAGCTGCAAATGAATGGGACGTGTAAGGGATAAATAAAGTTTTCTGAATCTGAATCTACATGTTTTAATTTTACTCTCAGATGGGAGTTTAATTCACAATGAACAGATCTGTGTCAGAATTCTTATAGAAACATAGTGAAACCGTACACTGTAGAAACACTGAAGCTCACTGATTGGATGCATTGCATTGTGGGAGTTGCAGTCTCACAGGTTTTGTGTGTTTACCTGGTAGCGCTGCAGTGTGGCATACGTTGTATTCAACAGGTCGTTTGTTTGTGTGTTTTGTTGGGTGGCGCTGCCCAGCTGTATCTGTGTGTGCTGCAGTGTTTCCGTGGTAACTGTGAGTGCTCTGGAAAGGGGGTGGAGCCTGTTGTCAACCTCCTGACTCGCAGACAGGAAGTTCATTTTTAGCGAGCGGGAAAGAGTCTCTGTGAGGCTGCAGAGAGACAGGGATGAATATGGCAAAATAAGTAAACCGCATTCCTGAAAACACACAAACATCAAACCAGACTAAACCACATGACTAAAAACTAGGGCTGTGTATCGGCAACAATCTGGCGATACGATACAAAGCACAATACTAGGATCACAATACGATATATCGCAATATATCACGATACTGTTAAAAAGGCAATTTTTTGTTTGTTTCTTTTTTTTTTAAATGATTATTTCCTGGAAGAATTGAATGACACCCGAAATCCGCACAAATACTAAACACAATTTCATTTGATCCCAACAAGATCTAATGTTCTATCACAAAATGTTCCTGTGTTCAAACTGAAATTCTGTTTTACAGACATTACAGTTTAAGATCCTGTTCAAATGTTCAGATTCTATTAGTTCAGAACTAACATCAGAACAGGATTTGAGTTCAGTCCCAACAAAGGAACTACCATCTGCCACTCAGACAGTACAAAGTGCTTTTAGGAGGATTCAAATAACCATTTAATAAAACAGTGTTAAACAAGAAAAACACTCGGAGAGCCCAGACCTCCGCCAAGACAGTTCTGTCACCCACACCCCCCCACCCCTGATCACCACCAAAATTTAATCATTTCTTCCTTGTGCCAGTATCAACATTTCCTGAAAATTTCATGAAAATCCGTCCATAACTTTTTGAGTTATCCTGCTAACAAATAAACAAACAAACACACACACACACACACACACACACAAACACGCAAACAAACACACAAAGCAAAGCAATCACAATACCTCCTGGCAGAGGTAATAATAATAAATAAAATATAAACAATAGAGAAAAGCAAAAAAACAAAAATGAACCTCCGCAATATCTGCATTTGAATAAATTCCTAAAAATATCCATACAGTACTTTTTAATATCGATACAGTATTGTGAAATGAAATATCGTGATATATTGCAGAACCCCTATTTTCTAACAGACCTACTAAACACACCTGAGCTCCTGACTGGCTGTGGCCTCGGCAGCGGTTAGATTGATCCCTCTGATTGTTTCCAACATGGACGCCACCTCAGCCAGCAGATGTGTCTGATTGGCTGAATCCAGCTCCTCGTCTGTGGTCTGGTTTAGTAGTCCCGCCTCCATTTCAAGCACTGGGCCAATCAGATGGGACATGTTTCAAGTCATTCTGTTTAATGTCTACAGTTGAATCACTTCGTTTGCAGGCTCGTTGTTTACCTTGGATGTTGTTCTGAAGGTCGGTGATGTTCGTCAGCAGCAGCGCACCCTTGAAAAAGCTGTTGTTGGCGGACACGCCTACTTCCTCCAGGTAGTCGGACAGATGGGAGGCCTGACCAATCAGATAGCAGCGGTAAGTAACAGACTGGAGCTGAGGGCTGTTGTGGTCATTGATTCTAAGTCAAAGTTGGACAGGATCAGTGATGTGTAAAATGTTTCAGGGTCATGGAGGGTGAAATGCCACGGCGGTATGGATGAAGTTATGAGTGTGGATGTGGTTTAGGATGTTCGAACCCTGGGCTGTCAAACTCATGTTAGTTCAGTTCCACATTCAGCCTAATATGACATAAAGTGGGCCGGACCAGGAAAATAATAACAGTGAAAAAAGTAAAATTAAATTCTGATAATGTTTACATCTACAAAAATCTGAATAACATGAACAACTGGAAACATCTTAAGAAAAACAAGTGGAATTTTAACAATATTCTGCCTCAGATTATTAGTCTATCCTTCACACATGAGTATTAAAACTGACATTACAATTACAAATACACAAAACATTTAATAACAGGCAGAATATTGGTAAAATTGCATTTACTTACCTTAAGACATTTCAGGTTTTTCACATTTTTTGTAAAATAAGTTTTTTAATATACACATTTGGTAACACTTTATAGTAAGTACACACTATGAAGCATTAGTTAAGCATTAACAAATACCAATTCATTACTTATTGTAATATCCTGAGACCTCTTATACTATCTAGAGGGAGCTCTAGGCTCCAGGTGGGGGTTACCTGGAAGGAAAGCTATATATATATATATATATATAGGAATAGCATGTCATGTGATTCTCTCCCCATCTGTGCTGCATATCATGTGCCAGTAAAAAGTCAACAACTTGTTTTTTGGTGTCCTGTGTCCTCCTTGATTTTACAGGGTCACTATGTTATACTTATAAAGCATATTTCTGACATGAAATCTCATTAATATATGGTTTATAAGCACAATTATAAGTGTTGGGAAATGCTGGGAAATGAGAGAATCGTTAAGAAGAATTGATAATACTGGAGGTGTACAATTCTGATGGAACTGATCAATTGGAACCGGTTCTAAGTCGGAATTGGTTTTCGATTTCCACCCCTATTTCAAATGCAACAGCTAATGTAAATAGATGAATCCATCAGTTCTGCACGAGGGTCACTGACTGCATCAGCACCACTTCCTGGAGGGGGAGTGGACCACAGGATGTTCTCCACATTATAGTCCACCACCACACCTACCTTCTGCAGTAAAGCCCTGAGGTCAGAGGTCACATGAGTCAGGTGGTTCTCTGCTCTGGACTGCTGCTGAAAAATGGAGCCATTTCCTGAAAACACCACCTAGTCACATGACAAACAAACAACAGTCACAGACAGAGCACATGCCACTTTAAGTCTGAAATGAGATAAAACAGCAGAACCTGAAAAAAGGATTTTATTTCAGCCTAAGTCCATAACACAACAGAAGAACAAAAGTAGGACTGTTCTAACAGTAGAGGACAGACGTCACAGTAGGAGACAGTTCTGTCTTTTAAGGTGCCGTATGTAGGACTGTGGCCCAAACTGGTACTGCAGTCCCATTCCAATACTGTACCGCGTGGTATCCTCTGCTCCTCCCCCCAGACTAGAAGTTGACAGATCCAGCATGAGCATCTACTACTAGTGTTTCCACTAATCCTTGACACCACACCATAAATTTCATACAAAAAAATCATCACCAGACTGATTCGACATCAGTCTGATGTAGAATAGAACAGACAAACGTCCTGAGCACTGCAATGAAAGTTTGAGAACATTCAGGGGATAGGAAAAAGGGAAATGAGCCTAAAGTTCCACTTTCACTTCCGCAAATTACAAGCGGCATGGATTGCTACCATACCCCCCCACCCCCCCGACCACACCCTGGCCAAACCACAGACGCTGGACTACTGAACCCCCCACCCCCTTTTCGAATTACACACCACTACATGCAGAGGTGACTTCCACAGAAAACACTGAACTACAAGGAGCTACCATGGCAACAGACCAGTCCTACACCAGTACCCGGTCTGTTCACCAGTCCTGGACCGGCAGTCTGTTCACCAGGGCCAGGAGAAGAGACTGCAGCCCAGCCCCGGGAGAAGACACCACAGTCTGGGACCAGGTGAAGACACCACAGTCTGGGACCGGGTGAAGACACCACAGTCTGGGACCAGGTGAAGACACCACAGTCTGGGACCAGGTGAAGACACCACAGTCTGGGACCAGGTGCAGAGACCGCTGGTCTGGGAGCGGGTGCAGACGGCGGTCCCGGCTCTCAGTGGTTCTTCTGGTGGTCAGACTAAGGCAGAGTTGGCGTCAGTCTTCAGATTCTTCTCCTCTTTCAGTCGTCTCCATGTTTCTCATTGTTCTCCTCCAGATCCTTGTTTCTTTTCTCTCTTTGTCTCTTTGTCGTTGTTGGAATAATCCCTTTAGTCCTTTTGGGTTTCTTCAGGTCACACATTTGTGCTCATAAATGTTCAGCTGCAGCTCAGTGGAACTGCCAACCTGGATGAACTAAGGTACTGACTCTGTGATTGGACGACAGGTGATGGGCGGAGCCTCAGACCGAAACACACAACAGCATAAACATCATTTGACACTGAGCTTTTCAAATGTGAATCCTCTGTCTGGAATACTACTGTCACTGAGATCAGGACTGAAATGGATTCCTTCATGTCTGGTGACAGTCAAGGCCATTTTACAATGACTGAGAACAGAATTCCTACAGACTGCACCTTTAACCTGGTCCGTACCTGGACTCCTCTGGTCTGGGTCTCCAGCTCCACCAACTGGCCGATGGGTGCAACAGTGACTCCAGTCAGGTTCACAGACAGTAAGTGGTTGGATATGGTTTCCAAGTCATCCAGAAGGACACCGGTGCACTCATCATCACAGGCTGACAGAAAACAAATAAACAACAATAAAAAACAAAAACAAACAGCAATAAAAATAAAGACAATAAAAATCATAAAAGCATGTCATTGTGCGGTGTGTATTGTTGTGTTTTTGTACTGTTGCGGTGTGTTTTGGTGTGTTACTCACACACACAGGCTCCGCCCTCCATGACATGCCTCTCCTCACAGCCGTCACACAGCTGACCTTTGACCCCGGCCTTGCACTCACACTGTCCAGTCACATGGTCACACAGTGGGTTCAGGGATCCCCATTGGCTGCACTTACAGGTCGAACAGACCCCGCCCGGTGATGAGGGGTTACCATAGTAACCGACAGAACACCTCTCACAGTAGCGGCCTTCGTATCCGTGGCGACACGCGGTACAGCGGAAGTCACCGAGCGCTCCGTCTGGTTCACATGTCGCACTGAAACTATTGTTGAGCAGAGGGCAGGCACACAACGAGCAGTCGGAGATAGAACCACGAACACGACCGTAAAAACCTGGAGCACAGACAGAACAGCTGGGACCAGAGGTGTGGTGTAGGCAACCCTGGAAAAAGAAGAAAGAGAGGGATGAGAAGAAGAAGAAAGAGAAGGAGAAGAAAGAGATGGATAAGAAGAAGGAGGAGGAAGAGGGGGAGGAGAAGAAAGAGGGATAAGAAGAAGAAGAAGGAGGAGGAGAAGAAGAAAGATGGAGGAGAAGAAAGAGGTGAAGGAGGAGAAGAAGAAAGAGGAGAAGAAGAAACAGAAGAAAAAAGAGAAGAAGAAGAAGGAGAAGAAAGACTGTTTTTCTGTTATTATTCTACTGTTACTCCACTGATTATTTTTTGTTGGTTGTTTTTCTACTGGTTGTTTTTCTGTTGTTTTGTTTTTCCTGTTTTTTGTTCTTGTGTTGTTTGTTTGTTGTTTTTGTGTTTTGTTTTTTTCTACTGGTTGTTTTTCTGTTTGTTTGTCTGTTGTTTTTGTGTTGTGTTGTTTTTTTCTTCTGGTTGTTTTTCCTTGTTTGTTTGTTCTTGTGTTTGTTTGTTTGTTTGTCTGTCTGTCTGTCCAGTACCTCACACTCTCCGGTCTCCATGTCGCAGCTCCGGCTGTGATTATTACAACGACACGGCACACAGGGACGCACAAACAGAGACTTCTGATCCCGAGACGACAACTCGCTCAGAGGCTGACGGAAATAACCAGGAGCACACTCCTGAAGACAGGAAACAACACAAACCCAGAAGACAACAGTTAGAGTAGAAAACAAATACTTGACACATACAGTAGTTCCCCATGATCCTGTGAAGCCCACACCTTCACTCCTGAAGTCTCAGAAATCCAATGATGCTACAAACACCACTCACTTTCTGTGAGTTTGAATAAACCTGAGTCTTCATGTACGAAGCAGAACTCAGGATCAGGCTGGTGAACATCTGACACTACGAAGAACAAACTATGAAGTGAATTAAAGGAAATCTTCTGTGAGGACATACATGAAGACAAATTTGTCCCATGTGTCTGAACTAGGGCTGGGCAAGTTAACGTGTTATTACCACCTTAACACATTCATTAAATAATGCCGACAATTTTTATTCTCTCCCGTTAATGCCGTTTTATTCTAACTCCTATTCTTCTGCTTGTGTGCGTGTAGCGATTAGCTGCAGATAGACAACAGGTTTACCAAGAAAAGCCAGACGCCCAAAACTTGTGTCCAAATCTGTTCCTGTAGACTCACTGTAAAACTGACACATACAAACTGAATCTGTCTGAGTTCTGTTCACTGCCTTAGTACATTTACATGGCATTAGACATTTAAATGAATGGGAGAAAGATCGCTAGCTCGATGCTAATTTGAATGGGAAAATCCATAGACTAACAATTAGCATTTACAGATTAATTTAAGATTTATAACGTCTTTTTATCCAGCAACAAAGGTTCACATCAGAGATATTTGATACTATTCATTCTGACAACAATTTCAATTCAATTTTATTTGTATAGCCCAACAACTGAACAGAAAATACTCACAGGCAAACGTTTTTGGGGCCATACAAACAGAGTGAAAGAAACGTGTCTGTTAGTTCCTTCTTATGTCTGAACTGACTACGGGAACACCGCAAGGACAAAACATACGTTTGTACAATTTATTCCCACCACTAGAGGGCCCCCTTTGTTTACTTTGAACAACTGAACATCACATATTATTGGGCTTATTAGTATTAGTACTGATTAGTGGGACTAAGACTCCTGTCAATCACTCACAGCAGGAAATAAACATGTGTGGACATAAACATGTGTAACAGTAGCGGTCTGTTCCATGGACATTTTCATTTGAAATGTCTTCAGATGGTGGGGGGGGGGGGGACACAGGTGTTTGGAAGCACTGACATGTGCAGTTATTTTTTATCACCAGAGTACTTCAGTCTGAAATATCACTGAAAGGAAATACACGCAGTTGATGCTGGCGACCCACCCCCCCACAATATAACTATGCGATTAATCGTGATTAATCGCAGAAATCCAAGCGATTAATTGCGATTAAAATTTTTAATCACTGCCCAGCACTAGTCTGAACACATGCAGACGTACACGACCTCCTCCAGATCCAACACGTTACACAACAACATCACCGTGTTACCTGACAGGACAGTCCAGCGTATCCATGCGGGCACATGCACGATTCAATCAGTCTGGCCACACCTCTTTTGACCTCTGACCTCTCCACTTCCTCTGCCTCCACGGCTGTTTCCATGGTGATGTTGGAGATTCTTAAAGAGACGGTTAATATCAACGGCTGCTGTCACTAAATGTGTGTGTTTGTGATTTTAACAGGTCACAATATACACAGTATTCAAGGTTTTATACAAACCTAAGCTTGGATTTGTGGTTCAGTATGTTTTAGGTACAGCAGACTTTTGTTTTTTTGCAAAACAGTCTAACTTTCATCTATTTCCAAGAAAATGAAAATGATCCAATTGTATTTATGTATTTGTGTATGTATTCGTGTATCTGTATGTGCATGTGTTTGTATGTATTTGTGTATGTGCATGTGTTTGTATGTATTTGTGTATGTGCATGTGTTCATATGTATTTGTGTATCTGTATCTGTATGTGCATGTGTATGCGTATGTGCATCTATGTGTATTTATGTATTTGCGTATGACTACCTGCTCTGCTGCAGCCTCGTCCCATACGATGCTTTAATGATGATGTACTGGACGTTACTGAGGACCGACATGAAGTCGGCGTGACTCACCGGCTTCTCCAACACCGAGTTAAAGTATTTCCACTTGTGCTGAAACACACACACACACACACACACACACACCTCTTTAGCCAATCACATCAGACTGAAGGTCAGTCGTGCATCTTTGGATCTGAATTATTATGATAATGCTGCTGTGAGTTCCCAGAATTCCCTTCATGATGTGGTACCTCCATGAGACTGATGTCATGCTGAGTCATGACTCCGTTGCTAGGGGCAACAACATCTGTGTATATGACCAGTTTTCTCAGAGTCCCGCCCCTGATCAAGACCTGCGGCTCCTGATTGGCCAGTCCTGAGCCGTCTTCAGCGTAAAAGGTCACAGTGTATGACAGCACGCCACCGTACGACAACAGCTAGACAGACGCAAAAAAGTACACAATGAGACAGACACAGTGAAACACACACTGAAGCATGAAGTATACGTGGTCTTGGTACACACCTGGTTTCCTCTGAACTGTTGTGGAAGCTTCCAGTAGAGCGGTCCCATCAGTCTGCTGCTGTTCAGATGACGAGTGTCCACAAACATGTGGCCGTCCTGCTGGTAAACTCCAGATATGACACCCCGAAGGTCCAACTGAGTGACCAGAGGGAGGAGGGGGGCTGGAGAAGGAGACAGGCTGATCTGAAGACAGACAGACAGACAGACAGACAGAAAGAAAGAAAGAAAGAAAGAAAGACATCACAACAAACAACATCACATATGCACGTCTGCACATCAGCTCTGGTTAAAGGTTAAAAACTACTGTGGAAAAAGAAGAGGAAGAAGAAGAGGAGGTATGAAGCACAGGTATGATGGAAGCACAGGTATGATGGAAGCACAGGTATGATGGAAGCACAGGTATGATGGAACCATGATGGAACCACAGGTATGATGGAAGCACAGGTATGATGGAACCATGATGGAACTGCGGGTATGATGGAACCATGATGGAAGCACAGGTATGATGGAAGCACAGGTATGGTGGAACCACAGGTATGATGGAAGCACAGGTATGATGGAACCATGATGGAAGCACAGGTATGATGGAAGCACAGGTATGATGGAACCATGATGGAAGCACAGGTATGATGGAACCATGATGGAAGCACAGGTATGATGGAAGCACAGGTATGATGGAACCACAGGTATGATGGAACCACAGGTATGATGGAACCAGAGGTATGATGGAACCATGATGGAACCACAGGTATGATGGAACCATGATGGAACCACAGGTATGATGGAACCACAGGTATGATGGAACCATGATGGAACCACAGGTATGATGGAAGCACAGGTATGATGGAACCATGATGGAAGCACAGGTATGATGGAACCATGATGGAAGCACAGGTATGATGGAACCACAGGTATGATGGAACCATGATGGAACCACAGGTATGATGGAAGCACAGGTATGATGGAACCATGATGGAAGCACAGGTATGATGGAACCATGATGGAAGCACAGGTATGATGGAACCATGATGGAAGCACAGGTATGATGGAACCACAGGTATGATGGAACCATGATGGAACCACAGGTATGATGGAAGCACAGGTATGATGGAACCATGATGGAAGCACAGGTATGATGGAACCATGATGGAAGCACAGGTATGATGGAACCATGATGGAAGCACAGGTACGGTGGAACCACAGGTATATGAGTGAATCATACTGAGAAGAGCTTTACAGATGAAGGTCAACCACTGGGTGAACCTTTGTAAGTTCAGATGGTCATGAATAGCAGTTGGATCATTTGAAGGTTCTGCTCTTCTTCACAGGTTCCATGTTGGACAGATGGTGTGTGTTTGTTGTGTGACTTACGGGGACTCTGGTCAGCCCTTCCTGCTCTTCACAGTCCTCACTCAGTCCAGAACAGAAACACTGAGAACATCCGTCTGGATTCTCAGCTGAGAGTCCGAACCGACCAGAAACACACTCTTCACAGCGTCGACCCGACACGCCCGCCTGTCATGACACACACACACACGCACGCACGCACACACACACACACACACACACACACACACAGACGATTACAGGGTTAGGGTTAGTATAATAATATCTAATAACAATGATAATGATAAAGGGTTAGACTTATAATGCTTTTCTATTGTATGTACTCAGACTCCACAGTCACACACTCGTGGTATAAAACTATATCTGTACTCATACACTGGTGGAAACAGGCCACACCCCCGGCCCCTCCCACCACCAAAACATTCATTCACATTCCTACACCACCAGCCCTCTGCTGATTGGACGACCTGCTCGTCTTCTTGAGCCACAGCCAACCATGTGAATGTGTTTACACGTATGTGTGTCAAGGTTATTATCGTTAATGAAAACTAACGAAATGACGAAAACTAGAAATGAAAAAACATGTTCGTTAACTGAAATAAATAAAAACTATGATTAAAAGAAAAAAGATAACTAATTGAAACTGTACGGTTTGCTTAAAAAACTAACTAAAACATATAAAAATTATGGATAAAATTCCCTTCGTTTTCGCCTTTGTCAACGTCGGATTGATACAAAATCGATTTATTTCACTCTAGCAATTTTAGCATACGACACTTTTTGCTCCGTCACTTGTGTTCACTTGTGGTTTCCAGTCGTCTTCTGGTCCCCACTCTACCTGGAAACATGGAGACTAAAGCAGCAGAGTCCTGTCTGGGATTGATTTGAATAGGAGCACAGAGAAGAAGAGAAAAGAGACCACTGAACTAAAATTAATACTAAAACTAAACTAAAACTAAGCATTTAGGAAATAACAAAAACTAATAAAAACCATCAAACCTGCTCTAAAAACAAATTAAAACGAACTGAATTAGAGAAAAAAAGTCAAAACTAAATAAAACTAAACTAGAATGAAAAATCCAACACTATTATAACCGGGATGTGTGTGTGTGTGTGTGTGTGTGTGTGTGTATTACCTTGCACACACACTCTCCACTCTGACAGTTACACACTCCCAGGGTTGCGTTACAGAATTCAGCCTTTGTTCCTGCCACATCACAGCCACATGCTGTGCATGCTGGGTAACTGTGGTGACCTGGTGCACACTGGTCACATGACCTGCCAGAGAAGCCCTCTCTGCACGGACACTGCCCACTGGTCAGGTTGCACTGGTGGGCGGAGCTTCCTGCTGTGCTGCACATGCACGGCTGCAGAACGGAATGACAACGTTTGTCGAGTTTGGAATTGTTTGTCATTTTCTGTGTTTTCTGCATTTTTCGTCCTGTACCTTGCACCCTGTTACAGCGTCGTATCCATAGTAACCCGTCTCACACCTGTCACAGGCGTCTCCCTCTGTGTGGGCGGGGCAGATACACTCGCCAGTTTGGGGGTTACAGTTTCCACCTGTGCGATTACAGTCGCAAGCTGGAAAGACAGGGTTAGGGTTAAGAGTCCACACTGCTGCTGTTCGTCATCAGGGTTAGGGTTAAACCCTTTGCCCATAAACGTTCACAGAACATGATATGATGTCAGGTATTTTCATCTTTATGTTGAATACAGTCTGAACACAGGTGTGTGTGTGTGTGTGTGTGTGTTCACTGTGACTACCTTTACACCCGTCACCATGGAAACCATAGTAACCATGGCTGCAGTGGTCACACTTGTCTCCAGCTACGCCCACCACACACTGGCACCGCCCCTCGTTGTCACATGACTCAGACAGTGAACCCCATTGACTGCATCCACAGGCCTGACAGCCCCTCCCACTCTGCAACCCGAAGAATCCAGACTGAAACAAAACAAAGAAAAGGAATAAAAACGGGATCAGAAACAGTAAACGAACACATAAATGAACTCGGTCTCACCTGACAGCGGTCACATGTGCGTCCTGTCACATTTTCCTGACACACGCATTGACCTGTAGTGACGTCACACACACCGGAGACGGCGCCAACCACATCGCACCTGCATTCTGAAAGAGACACGCCCACTGTCAGTCAAACAGGAAAACCCGCCCCTCATCATAGTCATGAAAAGGCTGCATTAGGAGCTACAGCTCATGTACAGACAAAAGGCCCAGTCACAGGTGAACAGGGCTGTGTATCGGCAAGAATCTGGCCATACCGTACAAATCCTAATACTAGGGTCACCATACGATATATGATGATACCGTTAAAAAGGCAATTTTTATTTATTTATTCATTTTTAATTATTTTTTCATTATTATTTATCTCTTTTTTATTGTTTATTTATTTATTTTTATTTATTTATTTATTCATTTTTAATCTTTATTCATATATATATGTGTGTGTGTGTGTGTGTATTAGAGATCGACCGATTATCGGCCGGGCCGATTATCGGCACCGATATTTGGAAATTTGACAAATATTGGTATCGGCCTTTTTTTAATCCGACGGGCCGATATTAAGAAATCAATTTAAAACTGGGTTATTTCGGCTCAGATGCAGCCGCGCCCCTCTCTCTCTCTCTCTCTCTCTCTCTCTCTCTCTCTCTCTCTCTCTCTCTCTCTCTGCCCTCTGATTGGTTGAGGCTGAAGCTGTCCTCACACACACAGACTGGGACTGACTTGGGATCAGACTGTGTTCTACATACATTTTCTCCATTACTAATACACAGAGCGTTTAGATCCAGACTGAACTCATGTTCTGGTCAAAGCTCATCAGACTCCACCTCAGCGTGCTTCCATAAAACAAGTGAACTGAGTTTTTTACTCTCTCTCTTAATCCCACACATGCTTTTCTCTCACAGACTGTTTCCATCTCCATATTATCAGCAGTCTAATTCACACACATGTCAGGAGGTCATCTGAGTTAGCAGAGCTGCTGCTAATGTTTCCTCTGCTCTGACGTTCTTCTGAAACATTAGTAGTTATCAGATGTAGAGCACAGGGATGTTTAGTCCAGTTTCAGAAGAGTTTTCTGCGTTTTCCTTTTACACGTGTTTTCTCTCTGGAGCTTCTCACACCAGAAAACTTCGCCTCTCTGGGGTGTGTACCCTTCCGCGTCGAAATCTGACGTGGAAGGGGTACCCTCTGCGTCAAATAGTGCCGCTATGGGGCTCTGACTGCATGCGTCAATTTCTGACTATTTGGGATGAGACTGTGTTGGTATGTAATGTAATAGTGTGTGTCTGCGTTAAAGTCACATGAAGAACTGTACAAGTCACAACTACTAATGTTACTGTGAGCTTTCTAGTCCTATGATCTGAAAATTAAAGTGAAGATGAGACAGAGTCAAATTCAGAAGTGATTTATGTGAACATGGTGGAACATTGTAAATCCTGTGTGTGCTCATTAAAGCCCTAAAGGCTGTTTGTGTTCTGTCAGGAGTTTAACTGCACTCATAGACACTATTAGACTTTTTATGGAGCTTTTGACAGATTAATAATTAGTAATGTAGCAACATAGTTTTGAATGACAGGGTCCCTGCTATCGCATGGTAAAATATAAAATTTAATAATGAAATTAACTTAAGGCGTCCCAAATGCTGTAATAAATGAAGCATGATGAGTTGAGCAGATGTCAGCATGTGGCCCCAGAGTTTACAACAGTCTCCCAGTATTTTTGTTGTGTTTGAACTTAAAACAAAGATAAGTCATCATAGTTATATTTAAATTTTACTTTATTTACTGTGGAAAAATTTAAGGGAGCTATTTATTTAAGCTTTTATTCAACTTTATAAGAGATGCTTCTGAGTCTAGGAAATCCATGCACTTCTGGAGCTATTATTTTCTATTTGTTTGATTAAATAAACATGTTTTAAGCATTTAAACGAAGTTCAGCGTTGGCGTTATTCAAAATTTTTCACGCCGATTTTTACACTTTTAGTGCAAATGAATATTGGCTCCAAATATCGGTTATTGGCCTCCTCTAACTACTAATAATCGGTATCGGCCCTGAAAAACCCATATCGGTTGATCTCTAGTGTGTATATATATATATATATATATATATATATATATATATATATATATATATATATATATATATATATATATATATTTATATATTTATATATATGTGTGTGTCTGTGTGTATATATATATATATAGTTTTGTTTTGTTTTTCTTCCCTCACTCCTCCCTCCTTCAGGTCATTACAGTGATTTTATGAAGGTGTGTAACTCACTAGTGAAAAGAAGACCAGAGGTCGCAACGCGTTGGCTGTATTTTAAAAGATTACCATGAAGAAATAAAGGCATTTTATTTTTACACAAATCCTACAGTGTGCCTTGGAACATTTTTTAAAATCTAGCATACTTTTGTGGATTTTTTTTTACTCTAAATAGTAATTTTTTGTTTGTTTCTTTTTTTAATGATTATTTCCTTGAAGAATTGAATTACAGCAGAAATCTGCACAAATACGAAACATGTATTGTAAACTTGTATTTGATCCCAACAGGATCTAATGTTCTATCACAAAATGTTCCTGTGTTCAAACTGAAATTCTGTTTTACAGACATTACAGTTTAAGATCCTGTTCAAATGTTCAGATTCTATTAGTTCAGAACGAACATCAAAACAGGATTTGAGTTCAATCCCAACAAAGGAACGAACATTATTGAATAAAAGAGTGTGAAATAGTAATAATAAAATATCAAAAAAAGAAAAACTAAAAAACTAAAATGAACCTCCACAATATCTGCATTTGAATAAATACCTAAAAATATCCATACAGTACTTTTTAATATCGATACAGTATTGTGAAATGAAATATCGCGATATATTGCCGAACCGATATTTTCTTACACCCGTACAGGCGAACACACGGGTTTCCAGTTTCCACAACAAAAACCAAATGTGGAGAAAGAGATGAAGTTCCTGGTTTTACTGGTTGAACATGAGCTTCATGGACTAAATGTGTTGAAATGATTTCAAATTCAAACCAGCTCTGCTCGTCTTTTCTTTGCTTTGTATAAGTTCAAATGCTTTTCTGTGTCATTTTAGTTCAGTGGTTTCCAACGTTTGTTGTCTTGTGACCCCATTTTAACATCACAAATTTCTGGCAACCCCAGACTTTTTTTTTTTGCTAAAATTAATTTGTTTTTGATCCTGTAATAGTTCACTATACTATGTTGCAAATAAACGCTAATGTTAGAGGACATTTAGTCTATTTAATGTATATTATTGTGGACGGAGGCAGTAAATCCAGGTGTAGATTACTGCACAAAGGGAGAATGTGATTTTCCTTGGTCAGGATCTGTCCAGTCAGTCCAGCTGTGATTTTCAAGGCTGACAATTAATACTGAACAAACAAGAACTGAAACTATGAATTATGAAAGAGCTGCAGCATCTGAAACTGACCACAATGAACATTTCACAGAGAAACAGAACTACAGTGCTGCAGTTTGAGACTCAGTTTGTCATGTCTTTTATGTATTGTCTCTCTCAACTCACCATATATTTTTTATTAATAAGGATTTTTTTGGTAATTTTTTTTTCAATTACTAGAAATTTCAGGCGACCCCATTTGAATTCCAGGCAACTCCTCGTGGGGTCCCAACCCCAAGGCTGAAAAACACTGCTTTTGTTAAATGTAAATTCTAAACTCCTCTCGACCTATTTTCATGTAAAAGTACACAACTCAACAACACAACATCCCACACTGATTCTTACAGACTTTAATCCAGCTCAAATTCCAACACATATGCAGAGGTTTTCATGTCATGTCTGGAGGTTTTTTGATCTGATGAAAAGTCCTTCAGTTCAGCCTAAACTCTGCATCACCAGTGACAGGAGTGGCGTCGACGTCTATATATCTATAGTCTCTCTCTATATATCTATAGTGAGATGTTGAATCTCTGTCTGTTTTTAAGTTAGACCAGTCTTTGTATAGATGCAGTCTGGTGTAAAGGAAACACACAACCATGTGACCCAGAACAAAGAGGTCAGAGGTCGTATCTAATCTGGATTTAAAAAGATCAACATTCCTCTGACCGCAAACACAAAGCTGAAAGAGCAGCCGAAAAATCCGGACGTTTGTTCCGTTCACAGATCTATTTAATAAACCATAAAACAACAACTCTCGGCAACAGACATACATATAATTACACATAGAACTAATTATACACACAGAGTTATTTAAAAAAGAATAAACCAGTTTCGTGAGGCATTGCTTCAGTTCTCAAGCATCGTCATGGAATGAGTCAGTGGCCATTTGAAAGAGGAGTTTCTTATGCAGCGTTTCCACTACGTGGTATCGGCTAGACTCCACTCGACTCTACTCGGCCTTTTTGCGTTTCCATTACGAAAAAGGACCTGGAATCTGGTACCTGGTACTACTTTTTTGGTATCACTTCTGTGGAGGTTCCAGGACTGAGGACCAGATACTAAAAGGTGACGTGTAAACACTGCAGACCACTGACTGGTCAGAGTCATCTCTGTGACCCGCCCTTTTACAAAAGACAGATGCAGAAGTTTCCAGTAAATATAGCGGTAGGTTAATCCACATGATAACAGCCTGTAAAACTACACCATGGTCGGAGGAGATTTAGTCTTTGGTGGCTGACGTAAAAATTCAACATAAGTTTGACGAGACAACACGCAACAAGTGAGTTTATCAGCAACTCTCTGAGCAGACAACAGTGAAGTATTTAGCCGCATCGCTATGACGTCCAGGTACTGTAAAGTCGGTAGTATCTCTAATGGAAACAGTCTCCAGGAATAGATCCTGGTACCTGAGTTGAATCGAGTCGAGCCGGTTCATCGTTCCTCCAGCAATGTTCAGGTGTTTGTTGTTTAATGGTGAATCCTCAGCAGCATTCTCAAGTTCGCAAAAACAAATTCGGTCGTCACGGTGCAGCATGCTTTTTGAAGGCAATTTGACATGAATCCACTGTCTCCTAAGAACATTCGATGGTGGTTTCAACAGTTTCAAGAGAGTGGGTGTCTGTGTAAAGGAAAACGTCCAGGACGACGACAAGTTTCGGAGGAACAAGTGGCGAGAATCCATGCTGTGTTTGAGGGGAGCCTGCGGAAGACCACAAATCGAGCTGGCTGTGAGCTTGCAATCCCTCAATCCATTATCTGGTGTGTGCTAAGAAGACGTCTACATTTGAAACCATACAGACTATGCTTCATTCAGGTACTTACGAATGACGACGAGGAAGCAGATGAAATTTTGCGATTCGATGCTGGCGATGATGGAAGATGAAACCTTCATTTCATGTTTAATTTTCAGTGATGAAGCAACTTTTCACTTGAGCAGCACAGTCAATCGTCACAATGTGCGTATTTGGGGAACAGAGCACCCACATGAAACAGCATGAAAGAGATTCCCCAAAGGTGAATGTGTTCTGTGCTGTGTCTCAGGACAAGGTTTATGGTCCTTTTTTTCTTTGAAGGAAACACTGTTACAGGACAAACCTATCTCAATATCTTCAACGCACTGCAAGCAGATTCGCATGACTTCATTTTTCAACAAGATGGAGCACTGCCCCATTGGCACATGATGGTTCAAGCTTTGTTAAATGAAAAACTGCCCCTGCAATAGGTTGGTCTGAAGGGGGCCCTAGACCTATGTAAAAGATCGTGTTCCACCACTACCCACTAACCCTGATGACCGTAAACACTGAATAACAACAGTGATCAACTCAGTGGATCGTGATATGCTGATACGTGTCTGGGAGGAATTCTCTTATTGTATTGATGTTGTCCGTGCTGCAGGTGGTGGACACACTGAACACTTGTAAGTAGGGATTGGAACTGAGAACTGGTTCTTTTTGAGAACCGGATCCCAGTAGCTCGATTCCTTGGAATCGTTTGCCTGCCTGCTTAACAATTCTGCTTATCGATTCCGCCTTCATTGCGCATCTGCGATGATGTCATGCGTACGCCGCATTGTTTTGGTCAGAACGTAGCCAACATGGCGCTGAGGCAGAAACGGTCTAAAAAGACGACGCCAGGTCCAGTTGAACACTGTCAAAGCTTCCATTTCTTCTAAAGGGTGGAATCCCTCCAACATGTTCAAACATTTGTCCACAACATGGGATTCATTTGATTCGCTGCTTAGCAGTGCTTGTGAATCTAGTGGCAGAGTGAACACCAGGCCGTCATCCAGGTCCAGTTCCAGTTCCGGTGCGGGTAACAAACGTCGTACCCCCTCAAATACAAGTTTCCAAAGGTAGGGGAAAGGAAATGAGGTGCATAACAACGGGAATCGAATTGTCCTGGCTCCACGTAGTGGAAATGCAGCAACAGAGGAATTAGTAAAGCGTCTTTAGTTTCACTTTCACTGTACGCCCCCCTCCCCCCAAACCGGACCCGGCATCATCTGTTATTATTTGTTCATACTGTATATGTTCTATTTTCTGTGCAGATGGAAATATAAAAGACAGTTTATGCAAACACACCTGTTTGTACTCTTTTATTCCCTCACCCAATGAGAGTCGATAAGGAATCGGATCGATAAGCAAAATCGATAACGGAATCGAAATCGTTAAATTCTAATCGATTCACATCCCTACTTCTAAGACAGGAAATAAAAATTGATTGTGAGTAGAATACTTGTGACTTGCCTGGAGTTTTCTATTGCTTTTCCTTATTGAAATATTGCGTAATGAAATTGGTTCATTCTTTTTGAATAACCCTGTATAACATATACATTCAAAGTCCGTGCAACATACATAGACTATAATACATACTTCATACTAATACCATACCTTATTGGATTCATCAGTTTGACGTTTTAACTTGTGCTGGAGTATTTTAATAGTGTGCATTACTGCTTTTACTCACCTCGACAGTTTTTCTCATAAATGGCGTCTCCATAGTAACCAGGCCGACAGACCTCACAGTGATGTCCACCGGTGTTACCCAGACAACGGAGACACTCCCCGGTGACAGTGTCACAGTGTCCCGCCTCGCTAATGTCCACGTTACCGTTGCACTCACATCTCACACAAGCTCCGCCCACTACCTGTGGGTTGCCATAGAAACCACTGGCACACCTGGGAAGGACAAACAGATATTAGATTTTGATTTAGACTTCGATTAGTTAGTCCACCGTGAACGATGCTCACCTTTCACAGTTCATTCCTGTGTATCCGTCCTGACACTGGTCACATAAGACCTGACCTGAAGACTCCAGCACACAGGTGGGACTGAAGCTGAAAGAACAGAAGAACATGCAACACTGATGAGATACAGGTGGGACTGAAGCTGAAAGAACAGAAGAACATGCAACACCGATGAGATACAGGTGGGACTGAAGCTGAAAGAACAGAAGAACATGGACCAGGACACAGATCATCACGTACCAGGACATCAGTTTAAACAGACATACTGAAGACACCACCGATGAACATGTCCACAATGTGATGTCCTGATGTCACATACCTGTTGGACGATTCAGTGAGAGGACACGGACACCGGCGGCAGTCATCAGCTCCTCCTTCTGTAGCATCGCCATAGAAACCAGGAAGACACTGACCACAGTGAGGCCCCGTGGTATTATGGGAGCAGTCCTTTGAGAGACATGATTGGACGGTTTAACTGAATGAACATCAGAGACACAACACAAAGCCCAATCACTGCCTCAACTGTAATAGCCCGAGGAGTCAGGGCACGTTCAAAAAGGAACTTGGACCCAGATGTTGTAGCAAAAAATACTTCTTTTTATTTTCTCCGGAGAGTCAAAACACAACCTTCACCAACCCCTACCAACACGAACTGACCTGAAGATATACAAAAGTGCACTGTGCACGTGACTGGGATAAACCATTTACCACAGGGGAGACAAAATATACACACTTAACTGTAGAGTTTTTTACCTTTAAAAAAACACCACAAACTCACGAAATACACTATTTACAAATATTAATACAAACCCAATACCCTAAACACCACCATACAAACACATATATACCAGTGGCGATTTCTCGGCTTCCCCTAAAATTACGAAAATTAAATGGTTAAATCTGTTCAGCTGTTTTCATTTCATTGACTCCAAATGTGCTAGAACATGTTCATCTCACAGACGAGTTCGTTTAAAATCAGCTTTATCACAAATCAGCGGACTCAGTGTTGTTCACTTCTCATACGTGTCTGTGTTTTCTCCTCCATCTCTGCTCAGTGCATTTGTCCGTAGACGCTCAGTGTCCGTGCACTTCAATGGGACTGAGTGGAACTGCTTTTTTCATTGACTCTAAACTGGGCGCTAATTGGATAAATGACACCATGTTGTCCCGCCCCCGGATGCTTGGCATCTCTGGGGGTGAATGGAGCTGTGGGCGGAGCTCGGCCGGGCTGGACGCCGGGCTTCCATGTGCTGATTGGAGGATCAGTCAAAAGGCTGAATCCCGTTTGATTGACAGCTGTTTTCAGATCTCCTCCTTCACTGACACAGTTCAGTTTAATACCGTCACACATTCTGCTGGGAAATCACAGAAACCACGATGAAATTAACTGTTCATTTCTTGCACTGTAAATAAAACACACTCATTGTACTTCCTTGTTTCAATTTAACATAATTTCAGCATTTTCTTGTTTGACTTGGTACGATAAGGTCACTGACCATTTACTTAAAAAGGAACCGAGGGCCGAATTTATGTTTAAATAACTAGACCATTTTTTAATGTAAGCCAACAATGAGCTTCCCCTGTCTGAAAGACAAGCAGCCGCCACTGATATATACATATTTACATTTCACCCAAACCGAACACCCCTCCTTCAACCTCCCGTGTGCGCTCACCCTCCCGGAACCTTTAAATAGTGCCCAAGCCCCCCGGGGATTCTTTTGGCTGGACACCATGCCGGAAACAGAAGCACACATACGGTAAGTTGGCGTCTGAAACCCATTTCCCACAATATTCTGAAATAATACTGTTACGCTGAACTCTATTCGCCATATCACAACAGCTATATACATTCCACAATTAATATGCGCCGTCTTTGTGATTTGTGCACAAACAGTGAAGGGGACCGAAGCACAAACGGCTCGCCATTCACTCACCGGACCAACTCCACCACAGTATTACAATACAAATCAAATTCAATAAATATCTCCATTTAAAACACAATGTGTGTATATTTCTGTGATACATAAATTAAACTTTACTGCCACAGTCATTCAATACACAGACATATTAACAACGGCCGTAACGGCGACCAGTCGTTACATCGACCAATCAGAGATCCAGGTGTAACTCACCACACAAACTCCGTTGATGTCACACTGGGAGGCGTGGTCATTACATTCACACTGCATACAGTTTCCTCCAAACAAGACTCCGCCCACCCTGTAAAAACGTTGAAGACATGCCTACAACACAACACAATAGACACAAGAATGTCACATAAAACATACAGCAGTACAGACAAGACCATGAAAAATGGTGAATACAATGAACCGCTGACCTCACAGGAAGTACCGCTGTAACCCCATGGGCACTCACACATCTCCACGGCAACGGCTTTGTGACCAGAAACAGAGGCAGAGTCCGCTACATCAAGGGATATGGTACTGAGACTGAAACCAACACCAAACACACCAGGCAGATTAGAGGTTTATGATCATCATTAAAATGAAACCTTTCTACCCAAGAAAATAGAGCAGAGATTTACTGTCAAATATAATCAGAGTGAAGCTTTCCGACAAACTATGACCAGATTCATGTATTTTATCAGATACATTGACATTAGGTTCTTTTATCTGATGGAATTTGTTCCTGGGTACTTGCCGTATTGGCTCGGGTTACGGTTAGGGTTTGTATTATGCCGTGTTTCCACTACATGGAACCGGCACGACTCGACTCGACTCGACTCGACTCGACTCGGGTACCAGATACTATTCCTGGAGACTGTTTCCATTACAGGATACTTCCAACTCTACAGTACCTGGTCGTCATAGCAATGTGGCGCGTTACTTCTGTGTTGTCTGCTAAGAGTTGCTGATAAACGTTGCAAGTTGTCTTGTCAAACTCATGCTGAATTTTTACGTCTGAATCTCCTCGACAAACCATGGTGTAGTTTTACAGGCTGTCATCATGTGGATTAACCTACCGCTATATTTACTGGAAACTTCCGCATGTGTTTTTTGTAAAACGGCGGGTCACAGAGACGACTCTGACCAATCAGTGGTCTGTAGTGTTTACACGTCACCTTTTAGTATCTGGTCCCCAGTCCTGGAACCTCAGTGGAGGTGATACCAAAAAAGTAGTACTGGGTACCAGATTCCAGGCCCTTTTTCGTAATGGAAACGCAAAAAGGCCGAGTCGAGTCGAGCCGATACCACGCAGTGGAAACGCGGCATTAGGGTTAGGGTGGGTACCAAGGTTCTAATAGTTTTGGATTTTTCATTATAGTTTTGACTTTTTTTCTCTAATTCAGTTAGTTTTAATTCGTTTTTAGAGCAGATTTGATTGTTTTTATTAGTTTTCATTTTTTCCTAAAGCCTTAGTTTTAGTATTAATTTTACTTTTGTCAAATCTTTTATCTTCTTCGTCATCATATTCTCATAAATCCCATACAGGACTCTGCTTTCTCACAACTTTAGTCTCCATGTTTCCAAGTAGTGGGGACAAGAAGACGACTGGAAACCACAAGAGACGAGAAGTGACAGAATGTGAAGTGTCGTATGGTGCCGCTAGCTAAAATTGCTAGAGCAAAATAAATCGATTTCATATCACTTTGACAAAGACGAAAATGAAAGGAATTTTATCTATAATTTTTATACGTTTTAGTTAGTTTTGTAAGCACACAATACAGTTTCAATTAGTTATCTTTTTTCTTTTAATCATAGTTTTTATTTATTTCAGTTAACGAAAATGTTTTTTCAAATCTAGTTTTTGTCATTTCATTAGTTTTCATTAACGATAATAACCTCAGTAGGTACTCACTGTATTGGCCCCTCTGCCGAGGCATTGAGGGTTAGGGTTAGTGTTAAGGCAAAGACACCAACCCAACTGCCGATCATCACCAGAAAAGGTAACCAGACTATCAGTCAGCTCCCGTCTCCCTGACATGGTCAAAAAAGTGTGAAGAACACACCGAATCGACTACTGACTTCAGCGTACATTCTGCGCTTGCACAAGACGTAAAACTGGAAAATGATGGAACATCTCTGTAGACCAAAACCCAGAGCTCACTGTCGTCAGTCATTGTTGTCAGTGTTGAGTAGTCCAGAAGGGTTGTTGTTGTATTTGTTGAATGGATGGCTAGTAATAAGAAGTTACCAGTGTTGTCAGCTCTAGGGCGTCTTCTTGTGGAAGAAGAAGGATGTCGCAGGTGAAAACTAAGGAGAAATCACACTATGCTAACAATGCTAACAGTGTTGACTTAATGGAATGAATGAAGTCCATAGGTAACACTGACTGTCACTCATTCAGATCTGATCTGAGCAGTGAATGGACTATTATAGAAGACAATAATAGTGTGCAGTACCTTGGCACAGCTGGATTCACATGGAAACTTCTCGTTCACTGATTCACTAGTCCAGGCCTATCCCTCCACCAATCAGATTGATCCGACTGAATGACTGGTAGTGGACGATTACACATGTTGAATCGGCCAAAAAGACTGGTGGAGGCATTGATGATGGCCGATTCCACAGAACACTCCAACCAGACACATGCCACCGACCTCGCTAGACTGCCCACCAATGTCCGACCGCCAAAAATCGGGTTGGTATGTCATTGCCTTTAGGGTTAGTGTTAGGATTAGTGTTGGGATTAGGGTTTGGGTTAGTGTTAGGGTAAATGTTAGTGTTAGGGTTAGTGTTAGGGTGGGTACTCACCGTATTGGCCCCTCTGCTGAGGTGTTGAGGTAAACGTTGACCCTCAGTGATGTAACCTGGGCTAAAACCGACAGGAGGTCATCCCGTGTGATCTCAAGATGCGTTTGTTTGTCCACAAACTGCTGTTGGATCATCACCACGGTAACAAAGCTTTCTTTGAGTGATGAGAGAAAGAGGAGACGAGGAGCAGCGAGACGAAGAGCCCGGCCATTACCCTGGAAACAAGCCAATGGATGAGGGCATTCTGGGTATCGCTGTCCCTAAAGATTTGATTTTCGATTTTTTTTCTCACATGACCTTGTATTTCATTTACCTCGATGATGATGTCAGAGTGGGCGGGTAGAGAGCGATCTTCATTATCCAATGGGACATCATAAACTATAGTATAGTTCAATAAACCTCTGTAAGATGTGAGCTGCACGAACACAGAGCGATTGAATGGAATTAATTTGACTGTAATAAAGCATCTGTGTATTTGACCTGATACACAGGTAGGGATGTAACAATTACCGCTATAACGACAAACTGCGGTAAAACTGCCAATGGTTAGTATTACCATTTAAATTCTAATTATCATGATAACTGTGTTTGATTACCATACTTACCATACCAAACGCCTATGTAAAGATCTGCTTTTATGTGAAATATTTGAGTATAGTTTTAATTTATTACAATTTTAATTGTATATACCTAATATTTGGAACCAATATTCACTTTTAAAGTCTTTGAAAAGGTTCATTAAGCATCTGTGTGTTATTTATGCAATAAATTATATACATTTTTCAAATCGGATTTTATATATTTTTTGTGTTTTTTGTCCTTTTATGTTTTCATTGTAGGTTAAAGTGAAAAAATAATAGATAGATGATATAGATGAAGTTGTGCTCAAAAACAGATCCCAAACATGGGTATAGTAAATATTTGTTTATATAGTATATAAAGGAAAAATTAAAAGGACTGAAAAATGGGCAAAATAGGCTCAGACCACTAAGGGTTAATATTGGAATGTTTCTGCAACAGAAGGGACATTGTACCAATTATTTTATTTTGGTTTTTTTTTTGGTTTTTTTCAAAATACAACTTGGTTAAATTATTTCGGTGTGTGTATTAGTACTTTTTGAACATTTTGAGCACAATTTCAACAATACTGCGATAATAATGATAACTGTGATAATTTTGGTCACAATAACTGTGATATGAAATTTCTGATATCGTTACATCCCTACACACAGGATTCACTAAATATGGAAATGGAAACCAACCTTGTTTCCAAGGAAACTGTCTGATGCCATCCATGAGAAAACATGTTGATTGGCGTGGCCAAAGGTGTGGTTTCCAGGGATTAGGAGGTCATTGCCATGGATGACAGCAGGTATGCTGACAGCTTGAAAGGGGTGGAGCCAAGCATTGGTGTAAGTCACCTGCAAAGACATCAGAGCATTTAGAATGTGTTTATCAAAAAGAAGGGCTGATATCACCCATTAAACTACATGAAACACAGATAAGCAAAGGTATATCTTTCAACAAATGGAACAGACACAAAAATAAACCTATGGATTACACAAAGGCCAACGGAGGCAGGTGCACCACAGCCGGACGCTGAAATAAAACAGAGTTTAAACCAGGGCTGTCAAACATGCGTCCCAGGGCCCAAATGTGTCCCCCCAAAGGTTCCAATCCGGCCCCTGGGATGAATTTACAAAGTGTACAAACTCCACAGTCCAGGCTGTGGAACTCATGTTAGTGTGGGTTCCACATCCAGACCAATCTGATCTACAGTCAAATAATAACAGCAGGAGAACCCACACAAAAGAAGGACTGCAGATTTACTACTGGGCTTGATGTGAAAAAAATAATATTACATTATGTCTGTAAATAATGACAGCTTCAAATGTTTGTCTTTGTTTTAGTGCAAAAAATAACATTAAATTATGAAAATACTTACATTTACAAACTATCCTGTACCACTAATAGTTGGTTACCTGTGCTATGGACCACCCAGAACTCTCACAGACATTTGAGACGCCAAAGCAGAAGCAGTCAGTGCAGCCCAGTGGATTGTCCTCCTGCAGGTTGTAGAAACCTGGTCTACACAGGTCACAGTGAGCCCCCATCACATTCACCTGGAAGGACATGAACCAGAACGGACAGACAGACAGCTGAGAAACCAACACACTGCAACTGCACATCTGTCACATCTGACAAGTCTGATGCAAGGTTCTAATAGTTTTGGATTTTTCATTCTAGTTTAGTTTTATTTAGTTTGGACTTTTTTTTCTCTAATTCAGTTTGTTTTAATTCATTTTTAGAGCAGGTGTTGTTTTTATTAGTTTTCATTTTTTTCTAAATGCTTAGTTTTAGTATTAATTTTAGTTTAGTCGTCTCTTTTCTCTTCTTCTCTGTCGTCGTATTCAAATCAATCCCAGACAGGACTCTGCTGCTTTAGTCTCCATGTTTCCAGGTAGAGTGGGGACCAGAAGACGACTGGAAACCACAAGTGAACACAAGTGACGGAGCAAAAAGTGTCATATGGTGACAGCACAGAAAACTGCTAGAGCGAAATAAATCGATTTCGTATCAATCCGACATTGACAAAGATGAAAACGAAGGGAATTTTATCCAGAAATTGTATCTGTTTTAGTTAGTTTTGTAAACACACAATACAGTTTCAGTTAGTTATGGTTTTGTCTTTTAATTATAGTTTTTATTTATTTCAGTTAACGAAAATGTTTTTACAGTTCTAGTTTTCATCATTTCGTTAAGTTTTGGTTAACAATAATAACCTTGCAGTGTATTCAATCCAAACACAGTTTTAGCACAAGTGGTCGGATCGATCACTAAAGGTGGCTGTATTGGTGAAGGAGAGACTCTGTGTTTCATTAGTACGCCAACTAGAAGTGTAACTGTGGAAAACAGAGATAGTAAAACCAGTGAGGGGGCATGTGCAACACACAACAAACATCTACTAGCTCTAAAAGATGGAGGGAATTTGGGTGGAAAAGCCTGACCAGATTCTTTACTCCACCACATATCACTACTGAAGTAAAAGGACATTAATAAGATTGTTAGAGACAGTGTGGGCACACAGTTCCTAATCACTCTCACATTTTCTGGACTTGTATAAAATTGAAGTCTTTCTGGGAAAGGCTTTTTGAAATAATTAAGGGTATTATGACCTTCAGAATTCCTAAGGACCCCAAATTCCTTTTGCTGGGACTGCTACCTGAAAATGTATTAGAGAAAGAAGACAAACGGCTCTTTAAAATTCTTATAATCCCTTCCAAAAAGGCCATTACAAGGAACTGGCTCAAAACAGGCGCACCCTGTGAGGATCAGTGGCTGTAATAGAGGAAATCTACTCCATGGAAAGACTGACTTACTACCTATGACTCAAGGAACAAATGTTCATGAAGCGCTGGAGAAAATGGATGGACTATAAACAAAACAATGCTCAATTACTGCTGTCTGTGATTTCAGTATTTTGTGTTCAACCAGTGACCCCAGGTTTGTATTTTGTATTGTCTGCTTATTGATAAAACAAATAAAAACAAAGTATATATATAAAAAAAAAAACAGTGACAGCAGGTGCCCTATGGTCAGAGGGCCTGTTAGTCAGAAAAGGGTTAGTGTTAGGGTTAGATTTATCAAGTGAATCCAAATTCTTTTTCTGACTACAGGGCCTTCTGACAATAAGGTGGGCACTCCACTGAGTTAGCTGCACGAGGCTAGTTGTGCATGGACTGAGCTTAACGCTTTGCCAACAGCTAACCAAGCTAGCATAAAGACCTGGAGGACACAGACTGATGACGAATGATAACCACGCCCATGAGGATTATTCTTCATGGTTTTCACTACGGATAATTAACACTTCTACAGAGCTGGTGGTTCAGGTACCGTTTTTATTTTATTGCCCATTGGAGTGAAACAGCCATTTAGTTTGAGACTGCACTGTGCCCAAGCAACCAACAGGCCAACATGAACATTTTGTGTTGTAAATATTGAGTTTGAGGTCTAATATTTTACGTTATTATTGCTGGTTTTAGGTATTTTGAGAAAATTGAAGGATTTTGTGTCAAACAAGATATTTGTTTGGAGAAAAGACATTTGAATGGAAAAGCAATGATTTTATTGTTGACTGATTGATTGAACTAACTTAAGTAAATAATTGAATATTTTTAAAAAGTGTGTGTGTGTGTGTGTGTGTGTGTACCTTGCAGATGCAGTCAGTGCAGGGGTCATTGTTGATGCTTCCTGCCAGGTTACACTCACAGCGAACACACAGAGGGAAATCTCTGAATCCAAATGCACAGCGGTCGCATCGTCGCCCTGCGAAGCCTTCCTTACAAACACACTGGCCTGCAGAGAAACCTGAACAGACATGACTTTAACACCTTATACTAAAGCGCACACACACACACACACACACGCACACACACGCACGCACACACACACACACACACACACACACACTCGCACTAAATAAAGAACAGTTTATAATAACATGACAGCTTCATCAAACTCTGACACAATACTTATAATAATAAGAAGAACAATAATAACTATAGTAGAAATAATAATAGTAATATAATTCTAATAAGCATAATAAACACAATAATAATAATAATAATAATAATAATAATAATAATAACAACAACAACAACAACAAGTGTTCAGAGAACTCAAACCTCCACTAAGCACCCTGAATGGTGTGCATGTGTAGATCGACTCTTTCTGTTTAAATTCAACAGTTTGGTACCAGTCATGTGTCTGTCCAGCTATATTCAATTCCAATCAATATTTATTGAGTTCTAATTTTAAATGTGTGGTAAATGGGATTTTCAATGTTAAACTGAAATGTCCACAGAGTCCACATTCCACATTTTGTGCCAGATACAAGATATTGTTCTAAGCTACGGGTGGATCAAACTGGAGGCTAATCGGAGTCGTTTTGAATTTTTGATGAGTTTTGAAAAAATGTCTCAATGATGACAGATGGAAAACTGTAGATGTTGTGACCTTGCTGTGACCTTGAACTTTGGCCTACTGGGACCAAAATGTACTGGGTTAGTCCCAGGGCCTAGGCCTATCTGTGGGGAAGATCTGGGAAAGATGGGTGGAAGAGTTTTACACTAAAGTGGATAACAAACAAACAAACAAACACACAAAGCAAAGTGATCACAATACCTCCTGGAGGAGGTAATAATAATAATAATAATAATAATAATAATAATAATAATAATAATAATAATAATAATATTAACCTGGGACTGTGTCATCTCTGGTGCAGACTGACGTCTCGGATCCTCTCAGGTCACAGTTACATTCAACACATGGAGCGTCTGCATAAGCAGAAACCTACATGTACAAATGAACCCAGAGTGATTCATAGGTTTCATCTGTTTCCAACAATAACGTGTCCATTTCTAAACACTGGTTTTCCTTGAATCTGGTCTCGTATGAAGGATCTGGGGACAGTTGGTACCTGTGCAGGTCTGTAGAATCCATCAGCACATGTCTCACAGTTCACACCAGCTGTGTTCTGTCTGCAGGCCACACAGACTCCGCCCCCCTGACGGACGCCATGGATGTTCAAACTGAGTCTGACGTCAGCTACCGTCTGGTTGTAGAAACAGTCCTCTGCTTTGTTGTAACAGTTACATTCTGACAGAGACACAAACATTCAAACAGACCTTTCACATCCTGGTTCCGTCCGTTTGACTTGAATCTGTTTGGACGTGCATTAAAATTTCACTTTTAATATTAAAGCTGCGGGAGACTTTCGTGACCAATTTTTCATCAAATCTGTCCATCCTCAGTCATATCCTCAGTATCATGAATCTGTAAGTCTTTCTGTCATTACTCACCTGAATCTCTTTTATTACGGTGAACAGTTTCTTAGTTCCATCCACCAGAGACAAACCATGTGTTTACAAACAGAGCCAGGAGGGAACTCAGGCATCTGAGGAATTTTGTTGCATGCGTTGTGGGAAGCGAAGGCTCGTGCAGCCGCCTGACAGCAGCAGCTGGAACAGACACGACGTGGAAACGACAGGAGCTCCCTTCCCTCTATGCATATTCCTCCAGCCGTTTCCACCTTTCAGGCGTTTCCGCGTTGTATTTGTTTCATCTTTATAATATCATATGGTTGCGCTGCTGCTGCAGATGGCTGCGTGACCCTCCCTTTCCCACAATGCATGTCGTGACAAAATTCCGAAGATGCCCGAGTTACCTATTGGCTCGGTTTGCAAATGGTGGATGGAACTAAGAAACTGTTCACCATGATGCAAGAGATTCAGGTGAGTAATGACAGACAGACTTACAGATCCATGATACTGAGGATATGACTGAGGTTTGACAGATCTGATGAAAAACTGGTCACAAAAGTCTCCTGCACCTTTAAGATGCATTACATTATAGTACTACATTATAGTAGGTGTGTCCAGAAAGTCCAAAGCAGACCACACAAACCCTGATCCTAATGAAGGACAGTGAGCTGTGGGGTTTTCACATGGTTTAAATATGCACTTTCACTGGAAAATGTTACTAATCTGACACCTTAAACCTTTCAGATTAGTTCAGACCAGAACATCATCCAAATTCAGTTCAGTGTTCAGCATTAAATCATAAATGTGTGTTCAGTGACAAACAGAACCATTTAATAACCGTACACGTCCAGTACTTCAGCCCAGCATGGAACCAGTGATGTTCCAGTTCTTTCACTTAAAATTGAAATATTTAGAGATTTTGTACCAAAAATAACCTTACAGAGAACCCATAACCTTAGTTCCCAGAAGCAATAACTTCTGAGTTTCCCCTTGAACTTAAGAGAACCATGTGTCAGAACGACATCATGGAAATGACATCATCACAGATTTGATGAAAAATTGGTCACGAAAGTCTCCCGCAGCTTTAAAATTCCTGTAATTTCTGTATTCAAACCAAAGTGTGTGCAAATGTAGTGGGTGTGTCTTACTTTCACAGGTGTTTCCTTCTGACACGGTTCCCGGTTGCCATGGCTGCTGGTGGTAACCAGGGCAACACTCATTACAGCTCTCTCCACAGGTGTTGTGTTCACACACACACTGCAGTTTCTGAGGACACAAACACAAACACAGTGAGCTCTGTGGCAACGGGCCATCATCTGTCCGAACAGGGAAACAGGTGTGCTGTTACCTTGGTAACAGGATCCAGAGGACAGCTCTGGGCGTGGCCATAGCAGATGCACATCCCTCCCACAGAGATGTCTTTGATGGAGTAATAATACTGAAAAATGCAACAGAGTCAGTGACACGTCCAGCTCTTACTGTCAGGGATCAGACTGTGAAAGCGTTCTCACCCTCCGAGTCACGATCGGGTCGATGTCCTGGGGGTCGTGGGTGCTCAGCGTCATCAGGTCGGCATTCAGAGTTCTGATTCGCTGCAAACGCAGTCTGATGAAACGAGCCGAGGTGAAGTTTAGGAGGTCAGAGGTCAAATCATCAGCTCCAGGTCGGCCATTAATCAGAGACGTGTGGATCTGAGCGGGTTAAATAATTCCACAGATGGTGGAGCAGTTTGGTAAGACAACAATAAGTTTACATATACACTTACAACCAATCCGTTTACAAAGGGAGAGACCACAGGCGTCAAACATGCAGCCCGGGGGCCAAATCCGGCCCGCCAAAGGGTCCAATCTGACCCCTGGGATGAATTTGTGAAATGCAAAACATACACTGAAGATATGAAGAGTCAAGGATGTTAAAATCATTTTAGGTCATTTCAGTCTTAAGTGGATCAGACCAGTAAAAGACTATCATAATAACCTATAAATAATGAAAACTGCAAATTTGTCTCTTAGTTTTAGTATACAAAACAATAAAATTACACAAAAATGTTGACGTTTACAGACTAGCCATTAACAAAAAATGTAAATATCTGAAATGTGTTAATAGAAGTATGTGGAATTTTAATAATATTCTCCCTGTTATTTAATGTTTTGTGTATTTGTAGATCCACTGTGATCTGTAAGTTGTGATTCACATGTATAAATGATAAACTAAACCCAATATTATTAAAACTGCACTTCTTTCACTAACAATTTTCAGGTTGTTACCTCCGCCAGTAAGTATTGTGATTGCTTTGCTTTGCGTGCGTCTGTGTTTGTTTGTTTGTTTGTTAGCAGGATAACTCAAAAAGTTATGGATGGATTTTCATGAAATTTTCAGGAAATGTTGAAACTGGCACAAGGAAGAAATGATTAAATTTTGGTGGTGACCAGGGGGCGAGGGGGGGGAAGACAGATCTGTCTTGGCGGAGGTCTGTGCTCTCCGAGTGCTTTTCTTGTTCATATTTGTTCATGTTATGTTCAAGTACAATTTGTAGATGTAAACATTTTCATTACGGAATTTACTTTTTTCACTCACTCTTATCCTATTATTTATATTATTTTCCTGGTCCGGCCCACTTTAGATCATATTAGGCTGAATGTGGAACTGAACTACAATGAGTTGGACAGCCCTGGGATAGACAGATGGAGAACAGGAAACACAGACGGAGATAGATTAGTAACACAAAGGGCAACAATGTACGGACAAACAAAAGCAAGACAGTTTATGTTAAAAGGTATTAAGAAAAAGAAAAAGCAAGTACAGAAAGGATCCAGTCAAATAAAGTAAAATAGCAGTGGCAATAACAGTCAGAGTAACAGAGAAACAGACACAGAGCCATGAACAGGAGGCAGCGCTGGGCTGATCCCACTGACACAAGGACCGGACCAGTTCAAATCCAACAGATGAAGAGCGGAGAGGAGGAGCTTTGGTTGGACGGTGGAGGTTTATGGAAGTCAATCTATCTCATCAGATTTTGAATTATAAAAGCCATTTAATTTCTAGCAATGATTTCTTTTGCATTGAAATTAAGTATCTGAATTTTTTGTCTCTGAATTCACCTATGTTCATAAATTTAGAATAAAAAAAATAAAAATAAAATTCAGACGCAAAAAATTCAGATCACACATCCAGGATGCCAAGGAAAAGCAATCGATTCTGTCTCAAGTCGAACCCACAGCCAGCCAATCGAGTTACATTAGGTTGGTCATGTGACACAAATGCAGGAAGACGGTCAGCGCAGATGTTTGATCTGAATTTTTTGCATCAGATTTTTTTGCATCAGAATTTTTTGCATCTGAATATTTTTGCTTCTGAATTTTTTGTATCTGAATTTTTTGCATCTGATTTTTTTGCATCTCAATATTTTGCATCTGAATTTTTTTCAACTGAATTTTTTTTGCATCTGAATTTTTTGCTTTTGAATTTTTTTTTATTGTAACTTTATGAACATAGGTGAAGTCAAAGACAAAAAATTCTGATACTAAATTTCAGTGCCAAAAAAAATTTCAGAGCTAGAAATTCAATGGCGTTTATAATTCAAAATCTGATGAGACAGATTTAATTCCATAGAGGTTGTTCTCAGACTGCATGAAGCAGAACTCAGACGTTCTCTTGTCTCATTTGGAGGTGTTGGTGGACAGAACGCTGTCTTACCTCCCCATGTTCCAGAGGGTTTAATCTGGAGTAGTAGGACGTACAGATGACCTCAGTGTCGCTCTTGTACGTTGGCGGTCCGAGTCTCGGTGTGATGTTATATCGAATCAAACACTCCGAGTCACTGATGGCGTAAAACTGCCAAGGGTCAAAGGTCACGCCGTCCAGAGAGCGTTCCAGAACCCAGTTCCCTAAAAGGACAGAGAGTTTAGTTTGGATTCTCCTGAAATATCTGTGTGGTTTGTCTAACAATAACATTATAAGATAATTTAAAGCATGGCAGCACAAATAACCAGGAAGACTCATGTGTGTCAAATTCAATCAGCTGATGATTTCAGTTGTGAAGAAGAGGGGATGATGTGTTTTCATTTGGTTGAATGGTTTCACAGACAGAGAAAGTTGGACTTAATCACTTCAGAGCTAAATAAAACTAAGATATGGTTTGACAAAAATAAGTCGTCAATAAAGCTGTGTAAAGTGAAATTCATGATTTTTAGTAAATGTAAAAGAAGTAATGAGGTAAAGGTACAAATAGAGGGTGTAGATATAGAAAGGGTGAATCAAAACAAGTGTCTTGGGAGTGATAATTGATGATAAAATTTGCTGGAAACCTCACATTAAAACATGTACAAAACAAACTATCCAGAAGCATCTCAGTCCTGGCCAGAGCAAAGGGGATCTTAGATCAAAAATCACTTCAGATTCTGTATAATTCATTGATTTTACTTTATTTAAGTTATTGTTTGGAGGTATGGGGAAATACATACACAAGTTCATTACAAAGACTTTATATACTGCAAAAAAAAAAAGAGCAGTAAGAATAGTTCACAATGTTGTTTTTGGTGAACACACAAATCCGCTAATTTTCCAATCTAAAACTGTAAAACTCATTCACCTTGTGGAGTTCAAACCTATTCAAATAATGTATAAAGCAAAGAATAACTTACTGCCGGGCAATATTCAAGAAATGTTTAGTGAAAGAGAGGGAGGCTATGATTTATGGGGAAAATTTAATTTAAAGATCCATAAAGTACGCATTAGGTTAAAAAGTTTCCGTATGACCATCTGTGGAGGAAAACTGTGTGTGGAGATACAACAAATACCAAACATAATTCAGTTTAAAAAAAGATATAAAGAATTGATTCTTGAGAGGTCCAGTATTTAATAATCACAGTGAGGCCTGTTTGTTTATGGATGATGTTGAATTGATAAATCTGCTGGAATTATTGAAGAAAACTGTTGAATTGTTGAGTCTGTTTGTATGACTGCACTGACATGAACAGACTGTTGTGTATAATTCAATTACTGCATTATGTATTTGTTATGGTTCGACGCTAAGATTAGGAAAAAGTATTGTTTGATTCTTGTATCAAGTTAGTGATAAAGGTGTAAAAGCACTGAGGGGTTGGATTAAATAAGTTTAGACTTCTTCTTCCTACTCCTTTTGCAAAATTCAGACTTGTATGTGCTTGAAGATAGATTCTGTTCATTTAAATGTTATTTTGTTTTTGTCTTAATTTGCTTCGTTTTGTTTTATTTTGTTTCTTTGCATGTTCTAAATAAATAAAAGTGGTCTCACCAGGCCGAGGGGAGTTCGCTGCCTTGATGATGATGTAGGCGACCTGGAAAATCTGTAAAAAACCAAGACAGACATGTTTGTTTCCATCCAGACCAGCTCCCCGTCCCTGGACTGAATCAGGTCTAACTGATCCAGGATGTGTGTGGTCTGTGTTCCTTCTGTTTTCTGACTCTGGTGTTAATTACACAGTTCACTGTTTATAATAACTCTGCTCTGCTGGGATTTGTTTGGTTGCCACAGATACGCAGTATCATCGTGCATCAGGACATGTAGGAACACAAACAGATTCACTTCTTCTACTTCCTCTGTCTCAGGTGTGTTTAGGAAACCTTACACTGACCCAGTCTTAAAGGTGCTGGAGACTTTTGTCACCAATTTTTCCTCAGATCTGTCAAACCTCAGTCCTATCCTCAGTATCATGAATCTGCTCGTCTGTCTGTCATTCCTCAGCTGAATCTCTTCCTCATGGTGAACAGTTTCTTAGTTCCATCCACCAGAAACAAACCATGTGTTTACAGTCAGAAGGGAACTGGGGCATCTGAGGAATTTTGTCGCGAAGTGCATTGTGGGAAACGGAGGTTCACACAGCCATCTGACAGCAGCAGCTGGAACAGACACAATGCAGAAACGGCAGGAGCTCCCCTCCCTCTGTGCATATTCCTTCAGCCGTTTCCACGTTTCAGCCATTTCTGCGCATGTTTGTTTCATCCATATAACATCATATGGTCGCGCTGCCGCTGCTGCTGTCAGGCTGCTGCGTGAGCCTCCATTTCCCACAATGCACGTTGCAACAAAATTCCTCAGATGCCCCAGTTCCCTCCTGGCTCTGTTTGTAAACACATGGTTTGTTTCTGGTGGATGGAACTAAGAAACTGTTCAGCATGAGGAAGAGATTCAGCTGAGGAACGACAGACAGACGAGCAGATTCATGATTCTGAGGATACGACTGAGGATGGACAGATCTGAGGAAAAACTGGTCACGAAAGTCTCCCACAGCTTTAACTTTAAAACCACCTTTGCACTATAATCCTGGATGAGGTTTGACTTTATGTGTCTTGCATGTGGTCTCAGTACAGGGTGTATCAGAAAAAAGTGGAGTGTCAGAAAAAACAACATCAAACCAAAATGTGAAGACTTTTTGAAAATCTGCTCATATGTGTTTATTGTCCATGTGATTGTCCTTCGATTGACACCAGTGTCCTGGGTCAGTTTTCATGCTTCAGTGAACAACGCTAATTTGAATTGTGCAAAAATAAAAGTCTTTTGCGCATGGAAGTGTAAGGGTTAATATGAGATCTGTTCCATGGATGAAGAGTTCCATTGGTCTTTTACTTTCATACATAAAACAGGACAAAAACAAGCCCACGTGAACCCCCTACCATCTAAAAATAAATCCACGTGAACCCCCTACCATCTAAAAATAAGTCCATGTGAACCCCCTACCATCCATACAAAGATTTCACATTAACGACAGGTTTGAGTCTATCACGCCAAACCCAAAGGCTTAATGTGGTTAGTCAGGATTCTTTAAGCTTGTTTTGACCATTTGACATTTGAAACATTTCGGTCAGCATACAGAATTCATTCCATCATCTGGGTGTTCCTTCTTGGTAATTTCGTTTGTTAGAAACAGCCTCAAAATGGCATATTTCATGGGTATAAATGTGTGCATAGTGTGTGCACTGGCCTTCCTGTTCATCTGGATGTCCATGTGGTTTGGTAGAAGATGGTCAGACCTCAAATCCTGAGGTGTCAAACCCAAATCTGGACTCACTGAGAAAATTTTGCTGATAATTTTCAGTTTCTCACAGATGTGTGAAATTTTTGTATGGATGGTAGGGGGTTAACATCTCCTAATTTTTCTTTTATTCCTGTTTTTTGTATGTAATTAAAAGACCAATGGAATTTGTCATCCATGTTGACAGATCTCATTATAAACCCTTACATTTCCATGCGCAAAAGATTTTTATTTTGCGCAATTCAAATTAGCATTGTTCACTGAAGCATGAAAACTGACCCAGGACAAGGTTCTAATAGTTTTAGATTTTTCATTACAGTTTAGTTTTATTTAGTTTTGACTTTTTTTTCTCTAATTCAGTTAGTTTTAATTCATTTTTAGAGCAGGTTTGCTAGTTTTTATTAGTTTTCATTTTTTTTCTAAATGCTTAGTTTTAGTTTAGTTTTACTGTAGTTCAGTGGTCTCTTTTCTCTGTCGTCGTATTCAAATAAATCCCAGACAGGACTCTGCTGCTTTCTCCCAACTTTAGTCTCCATGTTTCCAGGTAGAGTGGGGACCAGAAGACGACTGGAAACCACAAGTGAACACAAGTGACGGAGCAAAAAGTGTCGTACAGTGCTGCAAGCTAAAATTGCTAGAATGAAATAAATTGCTTTTGTATCAATCCGACATTGACAAAGATGAAAACGAAGGGAATTTTATCCATAATTTTTATCCGTTTTAGTTAGTTTTGTAAACACACAATACAGTTTCTGTTATCATTTTTTTCTTTTAATTATAGTTTTTATTTATTTCAGTTAATGAAAATGTTTTTTCAATTCTAGTTTTCGTCATTTCGTTAGTTTTCGTTAACAATAATAACCTTGACCCAGGACACTGGTGTCAATCAAAGGAGAATCACACAGACAACAAGACAAGCACTCAGAGAACGCAGACCTCCGCCAAGACAGATCTGCCCCCCCACCCCCCCCATCTTTAATCATTTCTTCCTTGTGCCAGTATCAACATTTCCTGAAAATTTCATGAAAATCCATCCATAACTTTTTGACTTATCTTGCTAACAAACAAACAAACAAACAAACAAACATGCATGCAAACACACAAAGCAGAGTGATCACAATACCTCCTGGTGGAGGTAATAAACACATATGTGCAGATGTACAAAATGTCTTCGCATATTGGTTTTATGTTGTTTTTTTCTGAGAGTCTACTTTTTTCTGATACACTCTGTAAGTCTTCATGGAAATCCACTGATGTCCTGAAAACCTCAGTCAAATCCACACAGACAGATCCAGACAGAGACGGCCTGAGGCTGAAAGCACAGCCTCCACAGTCAGTCTGCACAGCTGACACACCTGAACACCTGGGCTGGAGGAGGGGTTTACCTGTTTCAGGTCCAGAGTGATGGTGACCCAGTGAAACTGACGCCCATTCTTAATGCTAGGACTCTGCCACCACTGGTTTGTTCCATCTATGGCATTTGTGATTGGATGTCGTTCTGTAAAACAGTCATAATGTGAGGAACTGCTGTCCAGTGTACTGTCAGACTGGATGTGCAGTACTGTTTTATTTACATTTGGATTTCAGAGTTTGAATCCTGCTCTAGGTTTTGGACAGGTACCTTTGGACAGGACTGAGTTGGCATCACATTTGGGACAGTGTGGGTTCTTGATTCTTCGTCCTGGAACATGTTCCACCAGTTTACAGTAAACCTCTGGTTGTGGATCTCCACAGGTGGCGTTACTGCTGATGACTGCATTACTGGCCAGGTTGAGGATGGCCGGGAACAGACCTGTGGAATGGACCACACAAGATCAGAGAGCAAACTTTAACTTCAGTCTGAACTCACGTCCTTTACTTCAGGGTTTGATGTACCACTGGTGACCTGTGACCTCTGGCATCAGTGGTATATGGTGTCTATTTGAAGAGCACATCTGCTGTTGGATCTAGTCTGACATCAGACAGACTGCAGTGACTCACACAGTTCAGGTGTTTCTGTAGGTGTAGACTCAGGTGAGTCACTGCCTTCAGTCTGACACCACAATTCAGCTCCTGACACGGTGTCATGTGATCCTCATGGACCATGTGACCTGAGTTTAGATAGAGTGAAACTACAGAAGAAATCCTACTATATAATGCACATTTCAGCCCCACCCCGTGTCCGTCCCATCGATGTCCGTCCGTCCGATCGATGTTGCTACACGGGACACAAGAGGGCGTTTGGGTGCAATGCCGCTGTTGCACCACAGGAGGGCGTTTTAGCCATGGGTACAATGCCGCTAGTATAGAAATAAAGGAGGAATCAGATCAAGCAGATTCAATTTTAACTCGAACCGTAAAACCTGATTGAACTGCTGTTCAACACACACACACACACACATATCACCTCTAACCCAGTACACATTGAATTTCTCCTTCATATAAACTGAATCTGTTAGTTTTGTCTGATACTTCAACCTTGAAAACCTCTGCCGGTGCACATTCTCTCACTGTGGTTTAGTCTTTGACTGTGTTTGGACTCAAACTAAAACCATAACATCTGTTTCATCACACCTTTATATTTAATCACATATTAAATATCCAAAGTCAATTCTAATGTGACATATTTGAACACTATTTGACTACACACATTTAACTACACACATTTAACTACTTTTGAGCGTTTGTCGAGTACTTGTTAAATAAAGTTACATTTAATCATAATTCAATCAGCAAAAATGTGCTGATGTAGGTCTGAACAGGACCACACACACACACACACACACACACACACACACACACACACACACACACACACACAGATGTTGAGGGTTGTTGTTGTGTTTGATCAGCTGGGGTAAACAGCTGGGGGTCTGAGTCCTCATGCAGATGCAGAATCAAACCCAGACCCCCACTGGTGAGTGGGGGAGGGGCGTGACCATTCACACACACACACACACACACACACACACACACACACACAACCACACACACAGTAAGACTGACACACACACACACACACACACACACACACATCATCACCAACTCAGGCCAAATGTTCCTCATTTCTTGAGTTTGATTCTCATGTTTAACATTGAATTAAACCACTTTAAAACACATTCAGAGAACATTACTGCCGTTCTTTACATACAAATAAACCCACTTTGATCCAGTCACTGCACAGTTTAAGGAACAGCTTTATAATTCTACATTATGTGTGTAAATAAAGACAAAACTGTAAAAAATGAAATGACTTGTTGATTTTCTCTTACAAATGGAAATAATTTTTCATAGTATGGTTAAAATGTTAGTGGAGGAGGAGTTTGAGGAACACTAAACTGGATTGAAGCTTCTACATCAGAAAACAAATAGAAACCACAGACACATGAGATAACACATAGAATACAGATGGAACAGAAGCACCAAAGTTAGAAGGAATGAGAAGTTTAGACAAAGATGAAAGTTTTACAAACGTCACTCAGACTCCATATTGAACCCAAAGTAAAGAAGAGGCCACGACTAAACACATGTATGTGGATGAAAGAAGGACAGATTAGAGCTGGGAGTGTTTCCAGTCCAATGTAGTTTCATTCAAAGTCAGTATTCTCACCTCTCTGCTGGGCTGAAGCTCCCTCCATCACCACCACCACCAACAAAAACACAACCACCGCCTTCATGTCTGCAAACACCAGTCCAGCTGTGGGACTGGCTCCAAACCGGGTCCAAACTGGGTCCAAACCGGAACAAAACTGGTTCTGAATGGAGCCGGTTCACAGGAATGTGTTGCTCAGAGTGTGTGTTGGCATCCCAGTGTGACTCTACCTCGCTCTACGTCTCTCTCTCTCATTCATTCATCTTACAAAGGGGTGGGTGGGGGTGGGAGCGGGGGTGGGGGTGGACTGTACCATGTCCTCTGGTCTGAGCAGGGATGATCTGCAGGAAAAGGGAAAAACATCAGTAAACCTGTGGTGCTACTGTTTTAGAAGAGTTTTATGTTACAAAACTGATGAATATTGTGGAAACTGGAAATTAATGGAAAGTAGAAACATATAAAAAAAACAGTAAGATTTTAGAGCAAGGTTGTAATAGTTTTGGATTTTTCATTCTAGTTTAGTTTTATTTAGTTTGGACTTTTTTTCTCTAATTCAGTTCGTTTTAATTCGTTTTTAGAGCGGGTTTGTTCGTTTTTGTTAATTTTCATTTTTTTTCTAAATGGTTAGTTTTAGTTTAGTTTTAGTATTAATTTTAGTTCAGTGGTCTCTTTTCTCTTCTTCTCTGTCGTCGTATTCAAATCAATCCCAGACAGGACTCTGCTGCTTTAGTCTCCATGTTTCCAGGTAGAGTGGGGACCAGAAGACGACTGGAAACCACAAGTGAACACAAGTGACGGACCCTTAAATATCATATGGTGCCACCAGCTGAAATTGCTAGAGCAAAATATATCAATTTTGTATCAATCCAACATTGACAAAGACCAAAATGAAGGGAATTTTATCCGTAATTTTTATCTGTTTTAGTTAGTTTTGTAAACACACAATACAGTTTCAGTTAGTTATCGTTTTTTTCTTTCAATTATAGGTTTTTTTCTTTCAGTTAACAAAAATGTGTTTTAAATTCTAGTTTTCGTCATTTCGTTAGTTTTTGTTAACAATAATAACCCTGTTTTAGAGTCGATAAATCAGTGTCTGGTTAGAACAGAGTTTGTAAAATGTCTAAACAGAAGAAGAAACACAACAAAAACTGTCTTTAGTTGAAGTTGGAGCTTTAACTCAGTGAATCAATCACTAAGATGTGAAGTTTACAAACATTTTCTTCGGCCTTGTTGAAAATCTAGTGTGTGATTACAGAGGTTTTCAGATGGTCCATGTGGAGTCCAGGTCCTGTTGAAGGAACTCTGTCCCTTTAACTCCAGCTCATTCAGCTCTATTCATTGTCCAGCATGTTGTCAGTCGGAGGAGGGGGTGGATGAGAATGCTGGGGGTGTTACTTCTCTCATCCATTTATTTCACTTTTGTTCGTCTTTGCTTTCTTTAAATCACGTTAGAAGTTTTATTTCAATACACTCTGCTCATAAAAATGTTCAAGAGCATGTCCTGTCAAACAAAACTGAAAAATATTGACTTTGTTCAGTTCACATTACTACAAAAAGAAGATGTCAAATATTTCAAACCATGTGCTTATTGACGGAGTCAGTTTTACAAACCAGATCAAAATACTGCCCCCTGGTGGCCACACTTACAATATCATCTTCTAGCATGGTGATGGTCTGGGGGCTACTGGTCCATGATGATCAGTCCAGGGGCTACTGGTCCATGACGGTCTGGGGGCTACTGGTCCTTGGTGGTCTGGGGGCAACTGGTTCATGGTGGTTAGTCCAGGGGCTACTGGTCCATGACAGTCTGGGGGCTACTGGTCCAATTGAAATGTAAAAACCAAAATTATCTGAAGGCAATAAGTTTCATTAACCCTCTTAAGCCTGCCATTATAACAGGCTCCCTAGGTGTCCTCATATTTTAAGTGTTACAAAATGTCTTTTTTTTTCCAGTTCTTTTGCACATTTGCTTTCAGGAAGAAATTACCTTTCAATACCTGTCCATTACTTATCATTATTACAGATAAAATAGGCTTAAAATAGTGTATTTTAGTAAAAGAGAAAAAAGGGCCTTGATGTATTTAGTATATTAATCATCAGAAACAACTGTAAATGTCCATAACTAAACCTTTTGAGATTGCAGAAATAAACTTTCAACTAATTTCCATCTGCTCAAACATATTTTTTGGTCTTGGGCATTCGTTATCCCTATTATGGCTTCAGTAGCGGCAGTGTACCCGTGGTGCTATTGCACGATAGCGCCCTCCCATGGTGCAACAGCAGCATTGTACCTGTACGCCCTCCCATGCTGTCACATCGATGGGACACCGGACACAGAACGTGCATTATAGTAGGATATGTGGATTACTTCCAGGTGCTTTTTAGCCTGTGTTGAAGTCACTGATACAGTTTCTTTCTACTAGTAGTTTAGTCCCATATTCACAGTTCATGCATCCAGGATGTTTGCTTCTGTACTGGGGAGTTCTCCTCCTTTTATGACCCCCCCACCCCCGCTGTGGTGTTTGTAGGGACAGGAATATGGCCATCAGGAGGCTTTGACACAGAGCACCTAAGGAAAAATAAGGAAATACACCAGAAGGGTATTATTGTACATGATATTCATCTAATTAGTTATTATATGTATCAACAAACTCTGTTACTTGTAACAACAAGTAGTAACTCTGTTTCTACTTGTTGAGGTGAAGGTGGTCTTACCTCCAGCGATTCAGCCTCCTCTTCCTCCCTTTCCAAATATCTGCAGGGACTTTTCTCTCCCTGGTTGACCTCCTCCTACACATTTCTCCTTTCAATATTTACAAAATACAACTATCTATGAACTAAACAAACTGGAAAAATACAGATAAAAACAGCAGGGAAAAAAAATGCAAAAAACCCCAGTGAGCCTCAATAAAACACAATAAAACACAGAGCACTCAAAAAGAGCACTATCACTACTCTATACAGTTATTTCAAAGGAATTTCCACTAAAACACAGCTAAAACACAGCTAAAGCATCACTAAAACCTAGCTAAAATACTGCTAAATCATTGTTAAAAACCTAGCTAAAACAGTACAGCTGTGTACCGAACCGAACAGGTGTGTACCGAAACGGTTCGGTTCGGTATGTGTACCGTTACAGGCCTATATTATACTACAATTAGTTGATCATTTGAAAGTGATCCTAATCTGTTCATTTATGTGTTAAAATTTGCATGTTGATGGACTCTGATCAGAGTATTTGGACTGTAGCCTCACCATGCAGTTGTTGCTTTTCCTTGAGGACTACTTCAACCATGTGGGGTCTCTCCATCCTTATGATCACAGAACCAGTCCCTGCTGCTCAGTTGGAACTTGTTCTGCAGTTGTAGAGCTTCTGAGCTCCAAGGTTCCACATGTGTGTAAAACATGGAAACTTGGTATTTCGCTTTTTTTACAGTTACATCCATGTTTGCTGCATTATGGACTGTGGCTGTCATCACCTTCTCTGTCGCTCCAAACCAAGGTTATTATCGTTAACGAAAACTGACGAAATGACGAAAACTAGAATTGTAAAAACATTTTCATTAACTGAAATAAATAAAAACTATAATTAAAAGAAAAAAACGATAACTAACTGAAACTGTATTGTGTGTTTATAAAACTAACTAAAACATAAAAAATTATGGATAAAATTCCCTTCGTTTTCATCTTTGTCAGTGTTGGATTGATATGAAATCGATTTATTTCCCTCGAGCAATTTTAGCTAGCGGCACCATACGGTATTTAACAATCCACCACTTCTCGTCACTTGTGGTTTCCAGTCGTCTTCTGGTCCCCACTCTACCTGGAAACATGGAGACTAAAGTTGGGAGAAAGCAGCAGAGTCCTGTCTGGGATTTATTTGAATACGATGGAGAAGAAGAGAATAAATAAATAAATAAATAAATTGAACTAAAACTAAGCATTAGAAAAAAATTAAACTAATTAAAACTAGCAAATGTGTTCTAAAAGCTAATTAAAACTAACTGAATTAGACAAAAAAAAAAAAAAAGTCAAAACTAAACTATAATGAAAACTCCAAAACTATTATAACCTTGTTCTGCAGTACAGGTAGAGAAATAGATATAGATATTCATCTCTATATTTAGATCAGGGGTATCAAACTCATTTTAGTTCATTTCCACATTCACCCGAATATGATCTGAAGTGGGCCGGTCCAGTAAAGAAAATACCAGTGAAAAAAGTAAAATGACATTATGATAATGTTTATATGTACATTGTTTGCTTAAAAATCTGAATAATGTGAACAACTTGAAATGTCTTAAGAAAAACAAGTGCAATTTTAACAATATTCTGCATCAGTTTATCATTTACACACGTGCGTTACAACTGACATTACAATTACAAATACACAAAACATTAATAAAATTGCATTTACTTTTCTCAAGACTTTTCATGTTCATATTTCTTCAGGTTATTCACATTTTTTGGAAAAGGATAGTTTGTTAATGTAAACATTTTCATGTAATTTTACTTTTTTATTTTTACACTAAAATGAAGATAAAATCTGCAGTTGTCATTATTTATAGCTTATTATGACAGTATTTTTCTGGTCTGACCCAGTTGAGATCTAATTGGTTTCTATGTGTTTGTATGGAACCTGAAATAAAATGATTTTTATGCTATTGATTGTTAATATCTTCGGTGTAATTTTTGCATTTCACAAATTCATCCCAGGGGCTGGATTGGACCCTTTGGCGGGCTGGACTTGGCCCCCGGGCCACATGTTTGACACCTGTGATTTAGATCAGGGCTGTCAAACTCATTTTAGTTCAGGGGCCACATCCTCCCAGTATGATCTGAGGTGGGCCGGACCAGTAAAATAATAACATAATAATATATAAATAATGCCAACTCCAGACATTTCAATGTGTTTTATGGTGAAAAAAGTAAAATTACATTATGGAAACATTTACATCTATAAACTGTCCTTTTAAAAAAGTGAATAACACGAACAACCATAAAAAAAACCCTGAAAGTTACTAAGAAAAACAAGTGCAATTTTAACTCTATTCTGCCTCTGCTTATCATTTGTAAATGTGCATTACAACTTACAGATCACAATGGATCTGCAAATACACAAAATATTTTAGTAACTGGCAGACTATTAGTAAAGTTGTACTTACGTCTCTTAGGACATTTCTAGTTTTTCATATTTTTTGTGAAAGGCTAGTTTGTAAATTTGCACATTTTCATGTAATTTCACTTTTTTACACTAAAACAGAGGAAACATTTGGAATTATTATTCGCAGGTTTTTATGGTAGTATTTTACTGATGTGACCCACTTGAGACTAAAGTAGGGCTTTAAATGGGCCTAAAGGAAAAGCACTGACTGTTCATATCGTGAGTATAATTTTTGCATTTCATAAATTCATCCCAGGGCCGGACTGGACCCTTTGGCGGGCCGGACTTGGCCCCTGGGCCTCATGTTTGACACCTGTGGTTTAGATAATCCGGACATGAACATCCACTACGGGTCCAGCAGGAGGCGACAGATGGCTTCTACACTGGTTTTTCTTCCAACGAAGAAGAGTTTGCGCAACTTCCTGTGGGTGACGTGCTCGCGCACGGCCGAACTGCACGTTGACATTGGGATAGTAACCTGCCAGGACTGACATCTGACACAGGTGAGACTGCTTTATTTTAATGTTCGTCATGCTTTTCCTACGTTTAGCACATACCCCAGAAACACTGATGCTTACGTACTTTAAACCAGCCCGTTTAAAAGAGCCGAGTTTAATGGAATGTGTTAATGGAAAGCATACGTAACCGTTAGCATAGCTGCTAGGTTAGCTCCCTGGCTAACATCACCGCAGAGGTTGAATAACAAAAGCTAAGCTAGCTGAGCTGGAACCGGACCGCGAGGTTAACCAAGGATAACTTAGTAGTAGGATAAAATGTCAGCATTTATATTTAATTAAAAGCCAGTTGTCTTCAATGTGTGAGCTGTAGGTGGTTGTTGGTTACTAAGTTTACCATAAAGTGCTCTTTAAAGTGACTACTGTGTTCATGTTCTGCTGTCAAATAGATGTTTGACATTAATAAACAAACTGTAGCATCACTTACTTCAATCCGGTTCTAATCTATCACAGTTACCTGTCTGTAGTGTGTCTGGAAAATGTGTTCATTTATACAGTTTTCTCCTGTGCCCTTGTTGATGAAGAAGGAGATGGATGTATCTAATATTTATTATGGGGCTGCTGTTCAGAGGTTTCATACTCCACTCAAACCATAGACTTTACACCAGGGCTGTCACACATGCGTCTCCCCAAAGGTTCCAATCCGGCCCCTGGGATGAATTTACAAAGTGTAAAAGTTCCACAGTCCAGGCTGTGGAACTCATTTTAGTGTCGGTTCCACATACAGACCAATCTGATCTACAGTCAAATAATAACAGCAGAAGAACCCACACAAAAGAATGACTGCAGATTTACTACTGGGTTTGATGGGAAAAAATAATATTACATTATGTCTGTAAATAATGACAACTTCAAATGTTTATCTTTGTTTTAGTGCAAAAAATAACATTTAATAATGAAAATATTTCCATTTCCAAACTATCCTGTAACAATAAAATGTGAATAACCTGAACAAATGTGACCAACCTGAAACGTCTAAAGAAAATTCAGTCCAGCTTGAACTCTTTTCTGCCTGTTCCTCAGTGTTTAGTGTCTTTGTAGATCTGATCCAGAATGCACATGGACTAATGAGAAGTGGAGGCAGAATATTGGTAAAATTGCACTGATTTTTCTTAAGAAATTTAAGTTTTTTTTCAAGTTGCTTGGATAGTTCATAAAAGTAAATATTTTCATAATTTAACGGGGTTTTTTGCACTAAAACACGGACATAAATTGTCAGTTGTCATTATTTACAGGTTATTCAGTTATTATTTTACTGGTTCGGTCCACTGCAGATCTAATCAGGCTGAATGTGGAACCTGAAAGAACAAGTTTGAGAGCCCTGCTCTACATATATGGTGAGACTGTACATATATTAGATACAGTTTGTGGTTGTATTATAGTGGTAGTTTTCATAACAGTTCCAGTTTCTGATATGTAATTCTACACACCAGTGTCAGTCTGTGGTCTTTGCTAATAGGCCATGGCTCTAGGATAGCACAGTGTTTTGTGTTTGAGTTGAACTAACATGCTGTATGTTTCTGTCCATTATTCAGAATAAAATGGGTGCATCCATGTCCACACCTGCTGCTCCCACAGTGAGAGCAGAGGCCATGGTAGCTGTACCTCCTCAGGGCTGCCCCATGCACCAAGAGGCTCAGCCCGTCAAAGGTGGGTCACAGAGGGCTGGGGTTATGGACCAGTTATGGACCCTATGTTATTACAACAGGACCAGATCCAGCAGTGACACAGAGACACATGTCCTGTTCAATTGTCTATGTGTTTAAACTAAATAACTTCTCTCCATGTTTAATACATGTGTGAATAGGTCTCAGTAAGTACTTTCACATGACACATGGTACATTTTACAGATATAATATTTTGGGGTAAAAATACTTAACCCTTTCATGTGTGAATTATGAGAACTTTGGTCAAGATTTTTGTGTTGTCAAGTGTTTTTATTCCTCTTTAGGCTTGAAAAAAAACTAATGCAATTGAATTTTTTTTTTTATGAACCTATTTTTCACGGAGTTTGGAAAACGTCCACTCAGCTGGATAATTAGCAATTGATTTACACTTTATACAGCCAGTGAAGCAAGCATTCAGCGGACATAGAATTAATTGCAAATTTCTTCCGACATAAAATAAATATCTGGAATTTTGACCAGTGATGTTAATTCTTAGATGTTACTTGATGCTGTATAATTTTCTACCTGCAGGGGTGTTCTGATATAGAGGGATTTACAAGATATACCTGGGATGTTAAGCATTTCTGACTTCCTGTCGGCCATCTTTGTTATGAGTTTGAAAAAATAAAAAAAGCTAAAAGCTTTTCCCACTAGTTGTCAGTGTATAGGATGATGCACAAGTATCCACTGTGTTGGCTGATATGAACTAAAACAACCAAACCCGTGAATATACAAGAGAACAGCTTTGGAATCGCTGCCCACTACACGTGAAAGGGTTAAATTACTGCTGCATGACACAGGGACTCAAAATGAAAGTCTTTTGTTCACTTTATGCAAATGTCCAAAACATGCTGTTCTCATAAGAAAGTTATCCTAAATGAAACATATGGCTTTAGTTCTGATGTTAAACTACAGTTGTAATCAGTATTGGATAAAAAAAGTTTAAAGATTTTATGAACACAGATCTGTTGTGACACGGGACATCAGTTTGTCACTTTGTTCAGTTTCACAATAAAAGCCTTTGACTGGAACTAAAACACTACAAATATGCTAATATACTTTTATTTAACAGACATTGATAGATAGATATTGCAACTGAAGTGATATATCCAAATAATAGCACAGTATATTTGACTAATAATTGGATTGGACAGAACCTTTCTATATTCTTGTACTGTTGAATAATTAGTTCAACAGATTCAGACTTAAAATGTCACTTATACAAGCAAGAACAAATACTATTAAAGTTAATAGTGCTTTTACATACGTTTGCTCTTTTTTTAGGTTTCATTTTAATATTGATATCATTTTTTTTCTCCAAGTGATACTGAAATTTTGTGAACAGTTCCGTAAAATAGAGTTCTTAAGCTAAAAAATTAACCTTGTTGTACGTATCTTACATTAAATGGAAGTTGAATGTGACTTTGACTAGCTCTAAAATGTCGGATGAACATCATGCATCATGAACCAAAATGGAGAAGAGGAAATGTAATGTTATTCATGTCTGCTTAACTTTACATTACAAAGTTGTTTTGCTTGAAGAGTCTTTTTATTTTTGCAAGTCTAAGTAATATTCTGAGTAATATTCCTATATAATAGTAATATTCTTTTTATATTAGAGGTACTGAACAGTCAGGTTTGACTCGTGTTTGTGTGTAGTTTTGATGACCTCACACCTGTCTGTGCTGAACTCAGAGGAGAGGTCAGATTCTACCTAAAAGATCTGATTTTACTGCTTTAGAAAGTAGTTGTGGTAAAGAGAGTCAGGCAGAAAAAACAGATTTTGAACCTGGGGAAATTTTTGTGGTCCAGACATGCTAGCCTAACAGTGCAGGTGTTAAGCAAAAGCTGTGCAAATGCAAAAGCATGTGCTTTTCTTAGAATTGGCTTGTGGAGTGACTGACATGTTCTGCCCAGTAACTACCATTAACCAATAATAAGCATACAACGAATGATGTCATTGAATAATGGGCGTCTCCAAGAGTCACTAAAGACTATAAAAAGTAATAAAGGAAACTCTTTTATTGGCAACTTTTTCTTTTTCTCTCTGTGATGAAATGTCTGTTTGATGCTAGCTTTTTGTAACCTGAAGCAATAAACCAAGCTATTGTTTTAACTTTTTAAAACCTCAGCCCTTCTTTTTGGTGAGTTCTTCATTTTCTCCTGGTTTGGTCCGTCCATCCGAAACATAACTAGTGAGTTAATTTAACTTACATGACCCCCCCCCCCTCTGGTAAGCAGCCTAAATGGAGTAGTCCAGAGACACCGTTGGTCTGAAAATCTCTAGGACACGCAGCCTTTTGTCCAGATAAACGGAGACTTTGGTACCGAGGTGGTTTAAAGTTAAAAGAAACTGGGGCAGTAGTTCATTAACCGTTAATTAATTGTGGTTTTTGAGATTTACTGCTTGCTGTGTGTTTACAACCTATTTGAGAAATGATAGGTGAAACTTTTTGAAATTTGAAACTGATGTTTACTTTCAGTTGATCTGGCCCAATACTGTCACAATCTCATGTGTTCTAATTTGTGTTTTTTGTAGTGTCTCCACCTGCAGAGTGTCCCATGCATCAAGCTCAGCAGCCGGTTAGAGGTGGGTTAGGATTTTTAAATGATTACTGAATGTTGAGTAGGAGTGGTCTAAGGTAACAGGGTCAGGTCAAAGGGAAACGCACATCTATGAGAAAAATCAGAGTTTTTCTCATCCTATTCTGTATGCACTCATTTGTTAACTTATTACTTACTAGTTTATGAAACAGTTTTCCATTTTACAGTATCACAAGCAGAAAAAAGTTACAACCGATAGAAGACATTGCAATTGTACAATGACACCTGGCTGCCAGAGGTGGGCTAGGTTTCTTTTAAGTGATTACAGGATGTTGAGTGGGATTAGTATGAGCTAACAGTGTTTTCTGTATCCAATTTTTTACAGTATCACCACCTTCAGAATGTCCCATGCATCAAGCTCAGCCTGTTATAGGTAGGTGATCAGTGTTATTATTTTTGGTGTATAAAATGATTGGAATTTTTAAACAAAATTTTTTCTAATTCAAAAGTTTTTGAATTAGACTGTTTAGGAATGCAAACTCCTCATCTGTTGAAGCCCTGTGACATCCAGACCTCATACATTCATAAAGTGTTTTGGAGCCAAATATTTCATTGAGCTGAATTGTCTTAGGTCACTTTTAAAACATGAAAATATATTGATTCCTGGGTGTAGTTTATTGTGTCATCAGCAGTAAATCCACAGTTCAAAGCTGATATTTTCTACATTGTCATCTTGTGGAAAAAAAAAACCAGACAATTTCCCTGAATTTTATATGAAATAATATTCCATCCTACTAGGGATGTAACGATATGAAAATTTCATATCACGGTTATTGTGACCAAAATTATCACGGTTATCATTATTATTGCGGTATTATGGAAATTGTGCTCAAAATGTTCAAAAAGTACTAATACACACTGAAATAATTTAACCAAGTTGTATTTTGAAAAAAAAAACAAAACAAAAAAAAACCCCAAATAAAATAATAGTCACATTGTACCTTCTGTGTCAGAAACATTCAAATATTAACCCTTAGTGGTGTGAGTCTATTTTGTCCATTTTTCAGTCCTTTTGGTTTTGCCTTTATATACTATATAAACAAATGTTTACTATACCCATGTTTGGGATCTGTCTTTTCAGCACAACTTCATTTGTATCAACTGTCTATTATTTTTTCACTTTAACCTACTATAAAAACATAAAAGGACAAAAAACACAAAAGAAAAAAAAAATCAGATTTGAAAATGTTATATAATTTATTGCATAAATAACACACAGATGCTTAACAAACCTTTTCAAAGACTTTAAAAGTGAATATTGGTTCCTAATATTAGGTATATACAATTAAAACTGTAATAAATTAAAACTATGCTCACATATTTGATATAAAAGCAGATCTTTGCACAGGCATTTTCTCCAGAAAAGTGTGGTAATCAAACACAGTTATCATAATTAGAATTTAAACAGTAATACTAACCGTCTGCAATTTTACCGCAGTTTATTGTTGTACCAGTGATCGTTACATCCCTACGTCCTACTTATAATACTATAAGGGGGGTACAGGCGGTCTGTGCTACTAAGTGAAACTTGACGCTCATTTCCCTTTTCCCTACTTCCTGAAGCTTTGCAAACTTTAATTTGAGGGGGAAGGATGTTTGTCCTGGCCTGTTCTAGATTATACATATACCCATTTTTCAGGTTTTTTCTGATGGCCTCTCAATGGCAAAAAGTGAGACTACAGTATGTGTGAAAATATGCAATTTGGACTGGTTCTGGAATATGGTTTTTAAAGGTTTTATTTAACTGCTGAGGTATTTAGAAGGGTTTTAAGAGGTATTTTAGGTGTTTTTAAGTCTTAATTCAGATTTTTTCCGGCGACCTCTGATGGTCTAAAAGTAAGACTATAGTATGTACGAAAATACCAAATTTTGACTGGTTTTGGATTATGGTTTTAGAGGGTTTTATTTAACTGCAAAAGTATTTAGAAGGGTTCTATGAGGTATTGTAGGGATTCTAATGTGATGGTGATGATTTTTTTTGTATCAAATGTATGGTGTGGCAGCCAGCAGAAACACTATATAAGAAGTCAGAAAACATCATGACTGAAGTCTGGGACCAGCACAACCAGATGACAAGTACTAGGTCTGAAGTAACATTTATAAAAGTTTTAAAAATATTTAGCTTTATGAAACTTATTGAAGGCAAATCCCACAGAACCTTACAGCAAAAAGGTTTTATTCAGGTTCTAAATGACGGAAGTGAATCCCTGCATGAACACATCACTTACACTGGCTTGTGTCATTGAGGTATTGTTTTTGTTTCAGTGTCTCCTCCATCAGAGTGTCCCATGCACCAGGCACCAGCCGGTCCGGCCCATCAGGACCGGGCCTACGAGTTTGTCGAGTGTCCAATGAAAGGTGCAGCAGCCAGTGACATTGACCCGGCAAACATGGTACGAGCAACAGGAGGAACCAGCGATAGTTCTGAAGTCACACAGAACTCAAAGCCAGACTCAGTGTTTGTGTTGGTTTGACTCATGTTTCTGTGTCCACCAACAGATGCCTCCTCCAAACCAAACGCCGGCTCCAGACCAGCCTTTCACCCTGTCCCTGACAAGAGAGGAGTCCACCATCCCCCGCCACGGCACAGAGAAGAACTGGGTTTACCCGTCTGAACAGATGTTCTGGAACGCCATGCTGCGGAAGGGGTGGGTTCAGCTCTGGGGTTTCACATTCACCACCACAGAAGTGCCCTGAAGTACACAAAACTGAAAAAGACAACCTTTGTGTATTTGTGTGCCACAGGTGGCGCTGGCGGGACGATGACCTGGGTTCTGAAGATATGTCCAACATCATCAAAATCCACAACAGGAACAACGAGCAGGCCTGGGAAGAGATCCTGAAATGGGAGGCTCTGCATGCACAGTGAGTCCTGAACCAGAACAGAATCAGAGCGATGAGTCGCTAACAGCGGCAGCTAACAGCCCCTTTAATGTGTTTGATCAGGGAGTGTCCCTGTGGACCCACCCTGAAGAGGTTTGGGGGCAAAGCCAAAGAGTACTCCCCCAGAGCTCGCTTCCGCCACTGGATGGGGTGAGTTCAGCCCGTTTCTGCATGGACTTCAGACCACTACAGTATATACTAGTGATGGGTAGATGAGGTGTCTTGAAGCGTTTCGACACATTGCCAAACTGTATCGATACTGTGTCACTGAATACTGACACCTGCTGGACCTTAAAAGTCCCTACAGGCAACCTAGTTGACAGACTCAACTGACACTAATTTGATGATCTAATGTATACAATATAATTTAACTCATTGTATTATTTCATATCTTCATTTAAATTCAAAATATCTTTGATATTTTTTAGATACAGTCAATAAATAATGTGAACATGTATCATAACGTGAAAATCTAACTGAACGTGTTGTGAATGAGGATGCTTGTGGACTAGGATTATTATTATTATTATTTTTTTTTTTTTTTACAAATTTTTATTTAAAAAAAATAAGTTTTTCCAACGTATTGAGCTTGATGGTTAAAAATGAAGTAGAGAATAAATTAATAGAAATTAATTATCAGTAAAGCAACTGTGAGTCAGTTGTAGAATGGCTGTATACCTGAGTTTGTCCTGGTGGATCTGGACTTCATTCTCATGCCCGGCCCTAGAATACCTCAGCACTGAGGAGGTGCTTTTGTTTAAATAGGAAAGTTCTGTCCAACAAATGCCACATTTAACCTGCAGAAAATAATATGAAGAGTAAACTAAGAGACACTTTGAAATGAATTTGAATTCAGATAGATCAAGTGGAAACAGAGAAACAAGATGAAACAAGGACATTCAAACAAATACCTTATTTTCCGATATGAGATCAAAATGGTCCCGCATGGCGGAAACCTTTCATTTGGTTTGAGGCTACTCCAGAATTCTTGATGAATTTGACGATGAATTGCAAAAGATCAGAGATTCTTTTGGCAGATGCATCTTGTTGACAGATGCGCTTCCTTATAAACACAGTTTGGCGCGTCAGTGTCAGTTCCAAACAGTTCCTGTATCGGTCACTTGACTTTCTTAAAGTGATATGCGCACCGACACGGGGTTTTGCTCTATGAGCTCAACGCATACGCCGACGCATCGGTGTTGCCGGACCCATCACTAGTATATACTATACTGGTCTATACTGTAGTAGTGTATATATCATAATACTGGAAGGTCTCAGAGCGTGTGTGTGTGTGTGTGTGTGTGTGTGTGTGTGTGTGTGTGTGTGTGTGTGTGTGTGTGTGTGTGTGTGTGTGTGTGTGTGTGTGTGTGTGTGTGTGTGTATCTGCACAATTCTGAGAAATGTAGATGTTTTTAACTGGCCATTTTGGTTCCTACAGCTGAGGAATAGTCCTGTCTCTAGGGATGGGAATCGATAAGAATTTAACGATTCCGATTCCATTATCGATTTTGCTTATCGATCCGATTTTGCTTATCGATCCGATTCTCTTATCGATTCTCATTTGGTGAAGGAATAAAAGAGTACAAACGGGTGTGTTTGCATTAACTATCTTTTATATTTCCATCTGCACAGAAAATATGACATATACAGCAGTGGCGATTTCTCACAGACTGCAAAGGAAGCTCAGCTTCCCCTAAAATTATGAAAATTAAATGGTTAAATCTGTTCAGTTGTTTTCATTTCATTGACTCCAAATGTGTTGGAACACGTTCATCTCTCAGACCAGTTGGTTCAGAATCAGTTTGATCCCAGATCAGTGGACTGGATGTTGTTCACTTCTCCTCCATTCCCGTGTCTGTGTTTTCTCATTCCATCTCTGCTCAGTGCATTTGTCCGTAGACGCTCAGCGTCCATGCACTTCAATGGGACTGAGTGGAACTGCTTTTTTCATTGACTCTAAACTGGACGGTAATTGGATAAATGCCACGATGTTGTCCCGCCCCCGGACGCCCAGCGTCTCTAGGGGGTGAATGGAGCTGTGGGTGGAGCTCGGCCGGGCCGGACGCTGAGCTTCCACGTGCTGATTGGAGGATCGGTTGAAAGGCTGAATCCCGTTTGATTGACAGCTGTTTTCAGATCTGCTCCTTCACTGACACAGTTCAGTTTAATACCGTCACACATTCTGCTGTGAAATCACAGAAACCAAATGAACTGTTCATTTACTGACCTGGAAGAAAACACAACCATTGTACTTCCTTGTTTCAATTTAACATAATTTCAACGTTTTCTTGTTTAGTTGGTACAATAAGGTCACTGAGCATTTTTTTAAAAAGGAGTGGAGGGACGAATTTATGTTTAAATAACTTGACTTTTTTTTTTTTTTGACATAAGCCGACAATGAGCTTCCCCTGTCTGAAAGACGAGCAGCCGCCACTGATAAACAGTATGAACAAATAATAACAGATGATGCTGGGCCCGGTTCGGGGGGCTGGGGGGCGGGGGGGTGAAAGTGAAACTAAAGACTCTTTACTAATTCCTGTATTGCTGCATTTCCACTATGTGGAACCGGTTCGACTCAGCCTGTCTCCTGCTGTTGTGCACCTCATTTCCTTTCCCCTACCTTTAGAAACTTGTATTTGAGAGGGTACGACGTTTGTTGAACTGGAACCGGCCTGGCATTCACTCTGCCGCTACATTTACAAGCATTGTTAAGTAGTGAATCAAATACGCGACATTCCTGTAAATGAATCACATGCTGTGGACAAATGTTTGAGCAGATTGGAGGGATTCCACCCTTTAGAAGAAATGGAAGCTTTGACAGTGTTCCAGTGGACCTGGTGTGGTCTGTTTAGACCTGGTGTGGTCTGTTTAGACCTGGTGTGGTCTGTTTGGACCTGGTGTGGTCTGTTTGGACCTGGTGTGGTCTGTTTAGACCTGGTGTGGTCTGTTTGGACCTGGTGTGGTCTGTTTAGACCTGGTGTGGTCTATTTGGACCTGGTGTGGTCTGTTTAGACCTGGTGTGGTCTGTTTGGACCTGGTGTGGTCTGTTTAGACCTGGTGTGGTCTGTTTAGACCTGGTGTGGTCTGTTTAGACCTGGTGTGGTCTGTTTAGACCTGGTGTATTCTGTTTAGACTGTTTCTGCCTCAACACCATGTTGGCCACGTTCTGACCAAAACAATGCAGCATACGTGCAACGTCATCATGCATGCGCAACGAAGGCGGAATCAATAAGCAGAATGGATTATCAGAATCGTTAAGCAGGCAGACAAATGATTCCAAGGAATCGAGCTACTGAGATCCGGTTCTGTATTCCCATCCCTAGCAGCTTATAGTCTGGAAATGACAGTAGTCCATTTTTCTTGTCCTAGTGTTTGTAAATGCATCTGTAGTGTCAGGCTGACCTGCTTCTTGATGATTACTGGGGTGTTCTTTAAATTAAATGACACCGATAACAACAACTGATGCTTTTAGAGGTTTTTACTCTATTTTTTCCTCTCCCTTCTAGATATGAGCTCCCTTTTGACCGTCACGACTGGATCGTGGACCGCTGCGGAAAGGAGGTGCGCTATGTCATCGACTACTACGACGGAGAAATCAACACGCAGAACTACCAGTTTTCCATCCTGGACGTGCGTCCAGCCTTCGACTCTTTAGGAGCCGTGTGGGACCGGATGAAGGTGGCCTGGTGGCGCTGGACCTCCTAAAGGACTAAAGACAACAGAGTTCCTCAGTTCTGCTTTCTGCCAGATGTGTGTTGCTGTGAAAATAACCTGAAGAGACTCAAGAAGACGACGAAAAAGGCCTGATTTAGTCCTTCAAGCTGCTTCTGCTAGTCATTGGGATGAGTGGAAACATTAGCTTTGCAGTTGGATTCATACTGGAATGAACAACCATAGGATCCCACTAGTACATAGGAACAGGACGGTTTAACATGGGCAGTACTTCTGTCTTCGCGAAGCTGCTTCCAGTCACATTTAGAATGTTCGGAATATCTCCTCTTAATGTCATTCACTCATTAAACCCTGCAAATGTTCAACATTAGGGGTGTGTATCGGCAAGAATCTGGTGATACAATACAAATCACAATACTAGGATCACAGTAGAATATATTATGATATATCACTATACTGTTAAAAAGGCAATTTTTTGTTTGTTTCTATTTTTAAATTATTTCCTTGAAGAATTGAATTACCCAAGAAGTGTGCACAAATACTAAACACATTTTTATGTGATCAGAACAGGATCTAATGCTATATCACAAAATGTTCCTGTGTTCAAACTGAAATTCTGTTTTACAGACATTCCAGTTTCAGATCCTGTTCAAATGTTCAGATTCTGTTAGTTCACAACTAACATCAGAACAGGATTTTTGTCCGATCCCAACAAAGGAACGAACATTATTTAATAAAAGTGTTTAATAATAAATAAAATATAAACAAAAAAAGAAAAACAAAAAACTAAAATGAACCTCCACAATATCTGCATTTGAATAAATACCTAAAAATATCAATACAGTACTTTTTAATGTCGATACAGTATTGTGAAATGAAATATCACGATATATTGCAGAACTGATATTTTCTTACAGCCCTATTCAACATACTGTAAATGCTTAGTCTGTAGGCGTATGCTGGAGCTGACTGAAACTGACCCAGTCCTCATAGATTTGGTAAGAGACCCCCCCCCCCCAACCCGTTCAGTGACTTTACTGACTCTGTCTGTATGGGACAGTCAGGACTAGGATGCACCGATACCACTTTTTTCCAGACCGAGTACGAGTACTTACATTTGAGTACTTTTCAATACCAAGTACTGATCCTAGTCCTTAATAATCCCATTCCAGTTGTTAGTTCCTTTTGTAAATGTGCTTTATTGTCGTTGTCATTAGTCTGACTGGAACAAAGTGCTGCTACTGACATTTAATGTGTTGGAATGAGCGTTTGTCAGTTAATCCACCAGGGGGCGCCGCTCTGAATTAACCATACTGGACAAATACCACGAAGAAGAGGAAAGTTTTTAGTGAAGAAGAAGAAAGTCAGTAATACCAAACCTGTAGACGACAGAGGGAACACTACTGTGATACTAATGTTACAGCGTTTTCTCTGTAAGGTTTAAAAGTTTAGCTTCAGCAGGAAGAGAAAAGACAAATGAGACACAAGTTTGGTTTTCACTTCCGCTGGCTGCAGTCTGCACCGCTCCGTACTCCCGCTGGTATTCTCTGTCTGGGTACTCATCCTCCATCAGCTGGAAAACAGATGAATGTAGTCAGATTACAGACAGAAGGCTGCGTCTGTATCCGTCTGTGTCTGTACGGTACTGTCAGTCAGCCTTACTGTGATCAGCCTCATTTATTTGGTTCCATCTCCACACTCTTCACACTCACACACATTCTTCCTCCTCCTCGTACCTGCTGCACTGAACTGGGAATGGCACACGGCCGTAAGTGGTATCGGTACATTTGTATCGGATTACTTTTACGAATACGAGTACACACACTGAGTATCGGAGCCAATGCCTGATACTGGTATCGGAATCGGTGCATCTCTAGTCAGGGTCTGATGGATTCTCAACACTAGTATTGACAGATGATCAGTGGTTGTGGGTTACAGATAAAAGAAAGTAGGTATATATTTTTTTTCAAAGAACGAGGAACTCTTCATCTGCTAAATGTTTCTAAAAAGCACTTGGTTCAACTGGACTGGACGGGTTCACTGGGGTCTAAAAGTCCGTCCAGTTTTCTTCAGCATTCTTTGAAGTTGTCTGGATTCTCTTCTTCAGCTGTTCAATAAGTATTTATTTACTCAGACGTCTCATATGTAAACAGGATTTTACTGAATCTGGTGTTCAATTAAACTGTTAATAAACCTCTTCTGCTTCTCTACGCTGATACCTTGCGTTTAAAAACTGTCCCTTTTACATTAACGACGTGGATAAATGATGTGGATCCAAACGTACTGAAGGTAAATGATTTTCAACACCTGTCTGAAAGGAACTGGTTTGTAGGAATCAGACTGAGCCAGTTTACGAGACCATAAAAATCTGATAACTGAGTAATCCCATAATCGGAATAATCAGATCTGACACGTTTATCGCATTTCTTTAGTGCATGTAATTGTAAACCCCGATTACAGACTCATTTATGCTCCAAGTTAAAACCACAGATGGATAGAGACAGAGGTGTTTTATCTGTCCTCTGTCTTCAAAATAAATCAGTCCAATTTCAGTTCTTTTTTTTTTTTTTTGAACATTCTTTTTATTGAACATTTTCAAAATTATACAGTCCAGTGCAGTGCATACAGGTTGTATGAAATGTAAAGCAGATCCTAAATACATCCACAGCGATGATCTCAAAAGTCCGTATTCTGTAGTTGCAGTCTGAGTTCCCACATATTCCAACACTTTTCCAAACTCTGCTGTAAAGACGTCCTTCTGATTGTTAATATAAAATCTTAGTCTTTCCAGAGAAATATAGTCTGATATCACAGACTTCCACTGATGGACTGAAGGAGGTTCTTCTCTAACCCATTTGGTCAGAACAGCCTTTCAGCCCCACATGAACAAAAACTAACAGTATACTCGTGTGTTCTCTGATTCAAAGATGCATCCCCGTAGACACAATACTGGATGAGGCTGTAACTGGTGTTTAATGACCACACTGACCTCAGCACATGTGCTTTACCAAAACTGTTGAATCTGTTCACATTCCCAGAGGCACTGAAGTCTGGTCCCTGAAACAGTTCTACATTTGGGGCAGTTTGGAGAGGCCCCTGCTGTAGATTTACTGTCCATATATGGACATATATAGACATTTTGTAAAATACAATATTGCATTTCTCTAAATCTGTTACATATGGACATTTTTGAAGGTAAAAGTAGGATTTCGTCGTTGCAGTTCTTTTTCTTTCTGTCACTGGTTTTCGGTTCTTCTGATGGTCTTTTACTGCTGACAGAACTGCTCCGTATGTGGAACCTGAACGACCTGTGACTGTGAAACGTGTTAGAGGAGACACAGTTCGTAAAATCAGTGCAAAATTGTTCTGGCCCATTTCAAATCTTCAAATGAATTTCTCTGATTTTATTGAAAACACAAAATTGAAAGGCATTAAGCCTCGATAGACGCCGATTTATGATTAAACTTTGAACTCCAGACTGATTTGCATTTAGGTGAGTGTTTCGCAGCTGTTCCCTTCTATGTTTGTTTGTACATTTAGTGCCAGTTATTAGTGGATGTTGGCTAACTCCACTTCTGAGCTAGTGATGATGTCAGTTTCCTGTATCCATGACAACGGCCACAATGCTCCGACCTCTATGCAGAGGTTTCTGGTCAGAGTTTCCAAAAATATCCTCATGTTTGCAGGTGAACCGGTGCTTCCTTCTGTAATCCTCTGTTTTCTATCAGATGGACTCTGTTAAAGACTCCGACCAAAGCAAAGCAAGTGGAGCTGATTTTTGGAACTTCACTTATTAGCAGAAATAAAGAACAAACAGCAGCGCAAAGTACAGGGGGAGGCAGTTCTCCTAAAAATACACTGAAGTCTGCAGAGGACGGCTGAATTTACTAATTAGCCTTTCACAGACACAAACCAACATGACCTGTTAGGAATTTTTTAATTGAGGGGAGGAATTTCCCTGTGTGGGCCTAATAAAGGCAGATATTATCTTAAACTGTGCTTTTTATTTGTTTTTTTGTTACAAATACCCAAGGTTATAATAGTTTTGGATTCTTCATTATAGTTTTATTTAGTTTTGACTTTTTTTTCTAATTCAGTTTTAATTTGTTTTTAGAGCAGGTTTGGTAGTTACCTCTGCCAGGAGGTACTGTGATCACTTTGCTTTGTGTGTTTGTTTGTTTGTTCTCATCTTCAGTGTAAAACTCTTCCACCCATCTTTCCCAGATCTTCCCCACAGATAGGCCTAGGTCCTGGGACCAACCCAGTCCATTTTGGTCCCAGTAGGACAAAGTTCAAGGTCACAACATCTGCAGTTTTCCATCTGTCATCATTGAGACATTTTCCAAAATTTATCAAAAATTCCAAACGACTCCGATTCTCCTCCAGTTGGATCCACCTGTAGTTTAGAACAATCTCTTGTATGTGGAACTAAATTGTCCACATCCACTGTGGAATGTGGACTCTGTGGACATTTACACTGAACACTGAAAATCCCATTTCCCACACATTTAAAATTAGAACTCAACTAATATTGATGTGAATTGAATCTAATTGGACAGACACATGACTGGGACCAGATTCAACTGTTTGTGTGTATGGAACAACCTGGAAACTGTTGGATTTAAACAGACAGAGTGGATCCACACATGCACAGAGTTCAGGTGCTTGGCGGAGGTTTGCGTTCTCTGAACACTTGTTTTTATTAGTTTTCATTTTTTTCTAAATGCTTAGTTTTAGTTTAGTGGTCTCTTTTCTCTTCTTCTCTGTCATCGTATTCACATAAATCCCAGACAGGACTCTGCTGCTTTAGTCTCCATGTTTCCAGGTAGAGTGGGGACCAGAAGACGACTGGAAACCACAAGTGAACACAAGTGACGGACCAAAAAGTGTCGTATGGTGCCACTAGCTAAAATTGCTAGAGCAAAATAAATCGATTTCGTATCAATCCGACATTGACAAAGACGAAAACGAAGGGAATTTTATCCATAATTTTGATCCGTTTTAGTTAGTTTTGTAAACACACAATACAGTTTCAGTTATCGTTTTTTTTTCTTTTAATTATAGTTTTTATGTATTTCAATTAATGAAAATGGTTTTTCAATTCTGGTTTTCGTCATTTCGGTAGTTTTCATTGATAATAACCTTGAAAATACCACCAAATGTGTAAAATCTAGTCTTTGAACATGTTATGATGATCAGTTCTATGTTCTCATCACTTCAGTCAGTCGTACTGGTGTCGTCCTCTGCTTCGTCACCTTTTGAGCTGAATCTTACTTAATGCTCATGATAATAAAGATCATATTTGGCTCAGAAATCAAACACTTAAATTAAAACAGGGCTGTCAAACTCATTTTAGTTCAGTTCCACATTCAACCCAATTTGATCTCCAGTGTGCTGGACCAGTAAAATAACAGTGAAAAAAGTAAAATTACATGATGATAATGTTTACATCTACATAGGGATGTAACAATATGAAAATTTCATATCACAGTTATTGTTATCCTAAACAAATATGAACAACCTGAAATATCTTAAGTACAATTTTAATAATATTCCACCTGTTACTAAATATTTTGCGTGTTTGTAGATCCACTGTGATCTGTAAGTTCTAATGTACATGTGTAAATGATAAACTAAAATATAATAATGTTAAAATTTTATTTTTTTTCCACTTTGTTCATGTTATTCACATTGTTTGAAGGGTTAGTTTGTAGATGTAAACCTTTTCATAATTTAATTTGACTTTTTTCGCTCTAAAACAGAAAAGTTTGGAGTTGACATTATTTAATTCTATATTATTCTGTTATTATTTTACTGGTCTGGTCCACTGCAGATCAAATTTAGCTGAATGTGGAACTGAACTAACAAGAGTTTGACAGCCCTGACGTAGATGATCTGAACTTTCTCTCATGTCACAGGAAATTGCTAGTCCCAGTATGATACAATCCACAGCAGACGTACAGTATATGACGTTGGATGAGACTGAGGTGGGGAATGGAATTTAACTTCATCTTTGGAAAGGGGCTAAAAAAAAAGAACCCATATATTTTTTTCAAATATCATTTTCCAGGCTTGAGATACTGATTATCTATATTATATATCTACATTTTCTTAATTTGCTTCGTTTTGTTTTATTTTGTTTCTTTGCATGTTATAAATAAATAAATAAATAAATAAATAAATAAATAGGGTCTTTTTTTTGGTCCATTTTCCATTTCAGCTGCTAGAGGGCGCTGGTGACCTGTGCCTGCCTTTTCCTGTTGAATACTGTTGTAAATGCAGCAGGTGACTTTAAAAGGAGACGGTAATCAAGGGTGTTTAAGGTTTAATGTTGTCCAGATTGATAGTGGAGGGACAGGGTAGTAAACACAGCCAAGGGAGGCTCATCCTCGGCTTCATTAATTAAAGAAGGACTGGATGTAATCGGAGGGGGTGTCACATGGGCAGACAGATGCCGGAGCGATGATAGAGGACGTCTAAAAAAGATAAAGCACCACCTGAAACAGAAGCAGCCGGAGCTTCAGCACCTTCACTCCTCTGGGATGGAATCAGATGGACTGCACTGTTAAAAAAAAACAAAAAAAAAATGGTATTATTCCGGCAGCAGGTGCCGAAAAATACTGTTAAATAACAGAAAATAACCATCTGATAAAAATACGGTAATTTTCCATAATTAAAAGACAGTTTTTGCCCTAACTGTACATGAGATTTTGCATGAGTTTGAGAGCCCTGGATTAAGTTTTGTTTTTTTTTTTGTCTTATAAAAGATGTTCTACTTTGGCTTTTCTGCTGCTTCTGTCTAGTTCCATCTTTTACTTTATGTTCCATCTTGTTTTTTTTTTCCCTTGCATTTTCCATTCGCCAATAAATTCCCCGTTAGGTTGACTCCTCCATGAGTAAAATTCCCATTACCCTAAAACCACCTAAAAATTACTCCAAAAAACCCACCTAAAATTCACCCAAAATTAACAAAAAACCACCAAAATTCACCCCAAAACCAACTAAAAATTATTCAAAAAACCACCTAAAATTCACCCAAAAATTCACTGGTTCTGACTGGTCTAGTTCTAATGATAAAAGAGTGCATAAAAGGTCATAAAACTATATTGAAAATAGAAATATATGATTGAGATTTCAAATTATGGCAGTGATGAGTTCTGTTCTTATTCATTCTTAGAGAACTTTCCCAGGGACTGAATTTAGTTCATATAAAAAGTTCCATAATTTTCTTGAAAATCCTTTTTTGGCAAACATTTTAATGGATTTAGAAACTTACGATGTTACACCATTGAACTACAAAAAGTTTGAAATCATTATCTCAATTCTAATTTTTTGATTCAAAGTCAATAGGCGCGTGACTTGACCCCAGTATTTTTCTGTGAAAAAAGAAAGTTTCTTTTAAAAAATGGAAATTTTATGGTTATTCATAGTTAGTTTTTTCGTGTTCTTTTCCATCTGACATGTAAAATCAGTCTGTTTTTGTCACTTCAATGATATTTTGCCGTATCTGAAAAATACAGGAAAAATCTGTAAAATAAACAGTGAAAATTCTGTTAGATTACAGATTTTTTTTACAGTGTGGTACTTATGGTAGAAGTGGGGGCTCTGACCCACTGACTGGTACTGTTGGTCGACCTACACATGTAGACAAAAGACCCCCCCCCCCCCCCCCCCCCCCAACACCATCACCACCACATCCACCTGCCAGTGTCTTTTAATGAGCACCATGATAAACAGCCACCAGGAGGATCCCAGCCTGGCCCTGTTTAATGACCTGTTCAATGATCCGCCTATCTCCCCCTGAATCCAGATCAATATTCCCAGACGGCGGCCTGATGACTCACACAGACACTGAATCTGACCGGATGAAGACGTTACTGAGGGAGGGGTGGACAAAAAAGAAAGGCACAGATGGAGATGTTGAAGGGTTGAGCTTCACTTTGTTTCCTCTGGTATCAGTCTGTCAGTCAAGAAGAGGAGGCGGAGCTTTAGGAGAGGGAACAGGCAGTAATATTAACCCCGTCAGTAAAACACATTTATATGTAGGGATGGGAATCATTAAGAATTTAACAATTCCGATTCCATTATCAATTTTGCTTATCGATCCCATTCTCTTATCGATTCTCATTGGCTGAGGGAATAAAAGAGTCCAAACAGGTGTGTTTGCATGAACTGTCTTTTATACTTTTATATTTCCATCTGCACAGAAAATAGAACACATACAGTATGAACAAATAATAAGAACAGATGACACCGGGCCTGGTCTGGGGGGGGGGGGGGGGTACAGTGAAACTACAGACTCTTTACTAATTCCTCTATTGCTGCATTTCTACTGCGTGGAACCGGTTCGACTCGGCTTGTCTCCTGTTGTTGTGCACCTCATTTCCTTTCCCTTCTTCCCTTCGGAAACTTGTATTTGAGGAGTTACGACGTTTGTTGCCTGCACCGGAACCAGAACCGGCCCGGCGTTCACTCTGCCGCTACATTCACAAGCGCCGCTGAGTAGAGAATCAAATACGTGACATTCCTGTAAATGAGTCACATGCTGTGGACAAATGTTTGAGCAGACTGGAGGGATTCCACCTTTAGAAGAAATGGAAGCTTTGACAGTGTTCCAGTGGACCTGGTGTGGTCTGTTTAGACCTGGTGTGGTCTGTTTAGACCTGGTGTGGTCTGTTTGGACCTGGTGTGGTCCGTTTAGACCTGGTGTGGTCCGTTTGGACCTGGTGTGGTCTGTTTGGACCTGGTGTGGTCTGTTTGGACCTGGTGTGGTCTGTTTGGACCTGGTGTGGTCTGTTTAGACCTGGTGTGGTCTGTTTGGACCTGGTGTGGTCTGTTTAGACCTGGTGTGGTCTGTTTAGACCTGGTGTGGTCTGTTTGGACCTGGTGTGGTCCGTTTGGACCTGGTGTGGTCTGTTTGGACCTGGTGTGGTCTGTTTGGACCGTTTCTGCCTCAACTCCATGTTGTCTTCGTTCTGACCAAAATGATGCAGCGTACGTGTGACGTCATCGCGCATGTGCAACGAAGGCGGAATGGATAAGCAGAATCGTTAAGCAGGCAGGCAAACGATTCCAAGGAATCAAGCTACTGGTTCTCGATTCCAGTCCCTATTTATATGAAACTCAAACTGCAAATCCAGGAGTTTATTACAGAGGGTCTGCACGTGACGTCAGCGCTAGCGGAAGTCACAGCAGTTCCGCCCACTGAGTGTCAGACAGAGGCAGATGAGTGACAGCGTTGGCTTCAATCCTGTCTGAACTGAAGAACAATATTGAATCCAAATGGGGCAGAGCTGTTGTTGGTTGGTTGTATTTTCAGGTTCTTAAAGCAGTGGGAGCTATCGTTTTACAGACACCCAAAGACAGAAAAGAGAAGGAGATGGATCCACAAACCCAGGAAACCAAACCTAGATCTGTGGATCCTGGTTGGTGTCAGCTAACATTCACTGATGCTGTATTTTTGGGTCCAATCAGACCTGAAATGACCGATTGTTTTGGCTAACGTTTGTAATGGCAGGTTTACATATATTCTATATTACATCTAAGTTTGGTTGAACTCTATTATATGAGACTGGGTTTTATTCCTGTTCGACAAATGATTGTTTTGCATTCTGTGTTTGGTCTGGGACACAGGGACGTCTGTGTTGGAAACGACTTTCTCACAGGAGTTTCTCACAGAAGTTTTCTCTTCCAGACATTCCATTCTAGCACAGGAGATATCATTGAGACACGGAGAGAGCAGGGTTTTTTTAATTAGTTTTCATATAAGAGACAATGACAACTGTAATTTCTTGTCCACTCATGCAGACAGCCTCTGTACGATCGTACCTTGGAGCTCCAATTAAAATTATACTGAAAAGACACTGATCGTATGAATTGACCATTTCTTATTTTGAGGACGAATAAGTATTCTTTTTTCCATAACACATTCCTTCTTAGTGCAGCTCTTGGTTTCATGATCAGATCTTTCCTGGTTTTTGTCTCATTTTGTGATTGTGAACCTTGTGCTCCTACATGATTAGTAAACTAACTGAAACTGAGGCCAACCTAGTTTTACAAATACGGAGGAACTGGAGAATAAAGCTACGACGGAGTATTAGGACCACAGAAGAAAAGAAAAACACTGGGCACTACCAGAATAAAGTCATAAAATATGGAGATAAAACCTGGAATTTTATGAGAATAAAGTCGAATACAAAAAGAATCACAATGTTATGAGAATAAAGTCGTAGTTGTAAAAAAAAAAAACCTCATGTCATTCGTTCATGAGATTAAAGTCGTCATATTCCAACAATAAAGCCATAATATGATCAGAATAATGTGTTAATTTAAACCAGGTGGTGTAAATCTGCTAATTTCCCAGAATGCAGTGGTGCCCTGCTGGTCCACAGCAGTAGTATCTGTGTTGGATAAAGGACTGGATCTGAACTAGACTCAGTAAATCTGCTCAGTCCCAGTAGATCATGCATATATTCACTGGGGTCAGTCCACGCTGGACTGGAAATGACCTTTGGATCAGCTGGTTCTGGGCCCTAGTTTTAGACCCTTTGGATCAGCTGGTTCTGGGCCCTAGTTTTGGAGCCTTTGGATCAGCTGGTTCTGGGCCCTAGTTTTAGACCCTTTGGATCAGCTGGTTCTGGGCCCTAGTTTTAGACCCTTTGGATCAGCTGGTTCTGGGCCCTAGTTTTGGAGCCTTTGGATCAGCTGGTTCTGGGCCCTAGTTTTGGAGCCTTTGGATCAGCTGGTTCTGGGCCCTAGTTTTGGACCCTTTGGATCAGCTGGTACTGGTCCTAGTTTTGGACCCTTTGGATCAGCTGGTTCTGGGCCCTAGTTTTAGACCCTTTGGATCAGCTGGTTCTGGGCCCTAGTTTTGGAGCCTTTGGATCAGCTGGTTCTGGGCCCTAGTTTTAGACCCTTTGGATCAGCTGGTTCTGGGCCCTAGTTTTAGACCCTTTGGATCAGCTGGTTCTGGGCCCTAGTTTTAGACCCTTTGGATCAGCTGGTTCTGGGCCCTAGTTTTGGAGCCTTTGGATCAGCTGGTTCTGGGCCCTAGTTTTGGAGCCTTTGGATCAGCTGGTTCTGGGCCCTAGTTTTGGAGCCTTTGGATCAGCTGGTTCTGGGCCCTAGTTTTGGACCCTTTGGATCAGCTGGTTCTGGTCCTAGTTTTGGACCCTTTGGATCAGCTGGTTCTGGGCCCTAGTTTTGGAGCCTTTGGATCAGCTGGTTCTGGTCCTAGTTTTGGACCCTGGTTGTCAGTCCTGATGAAACCATGTATATTAGTTTCAGGTCCAAATAGCGCTGACCCCCTCCCCCCTGGATCAGGTCTGGATCCTCCATGTGGGTCCACATGTCAGTGTTCATGGACCACTTGTTCTTTGGTAGCTCGTACAGATCCATGTCCAGTCAAACTGTCCTTCATTTAATGTCAGATTTCCCATGGTCCTTTGCTCTGGCTGTGTTTACTGCTATACTCCGTCATGTTGAGCAGGTTCGTTTAAGACACTCAGTCTGACTGAGAGGGGCGTGGCCTGGGGGGGAAGTGACGTATGTGCAGACCCTCTATAGTCTGAATCGTTTTGGCATCAATATAGACAACAGACTAATGTCTAATATAATCAAATTAATTATTGACTTTCTTCTTATTATTCTCAAAAAACTTTACTCTTCATCATGGTATTCAGCCAGTATGATATGATATGATTAGATAGATAGATAGATAGATAGATAGATAGATAGATAGATAGAGAGAGAGAGAGAGAGAGAGAGAGAGGAGAGAGAGAGAGAGAGAGAGAGAGAGAGAGAGAGAGAGAGAGAGAGAGAGAGAGGGGGATGGATGGATGGATGGATGGATGGATGGATGGATGGATGGATGGATGGATGGATGGATGGATGGATGGATGGATGGATGGATGGATGGATGGATGGATGGATGGATGGATGGATGGATGGATGGATGGATGGATAGATAGATAGATAGATAGATAGATAGATAGATAGATAGATAGATAGATAGATAGATAGATAGATAGATAGATAGATAGATAGATAGATAGATAGATAGATAGATAGATAGATAGATAGATAGATAGATAGATAGATAGATAGATAGATAGATAGATAGATAGATAGATAGATAGATAGATAGATAGATAGATAGATAGATAGATAGATAGATAGATAGATAGATAGATAGATCGATCGATCGATCGATCGATCGATCGATCGATCGATCGATCGATCGATCGATCGATAGATAGATAGATAGATAGATCGATAGATCGATCGATCGATCGATCGATAGATAGATAGATAGATAGATCGATAGATCGATCGATCGATCGGATGGGGGGGGGGGTGTCAACCCCCCCTCTGGTTTTTCCATCCCTTCTTCTGCTCAGTGAATTTCACTTTTGAACACACTTTTCTACACATTCCACCAGGTGACATGACTGTGTGCAGACCACTGAACTCTGGCTGCAGTAACAGAGTGTTGAAAACCACAGACACCAGAGCAGCTGTCCAGTCTGTCCAGTTCAACTGGACATGTTTGAAATAGTCCATGAAGCCTCCCACACATCCAGTCCTCCTGTGCATCTTCACTGCGCTCCAGGACATGAGTGCTAATGGTAAAGGCATTTGCTCCGTATGTTAATCAAATTGTTGCGATTTGAAATTCCTCGCTGCTGCTTGAGGGTTTTTTTTTTTCTCAATAAAAAAAAAACTGATTGCAACCCCCCACACTTGATTTGCTGAAAACTTTCAACTCCTAATCAAATCCTGCATCACCTGATGCAGCATCTCCAGCACGCCCCAAGTATTAATTCCACTAATACAGAGAGATGGAAAATATCATGGGAGGATATTGGAAAATAATTTCTTGGTTGGTTATTCATTGCAGAATTCATTAAAATCCAATTTTGTGAAACTGAAATAAAAACAGCCATTTGCTGTGATAGACTGGCATGTACGGACGGCAGCATATGAGAATGTGTGTGTGTGTGTGTGGGGGGGAGGGCTAACAAAAGAACGGCAAGAAGGGAATGGAAGAAAAAAGAACCAAACTAAACAAGTAAAGAGATTTGACTTATTTATTTGCACATCATAAAACGGCAAGAGACAATTAAAAAAAACAAACAAACATTCAAACAAGTTACATCAGTGGGTATGGTTACATGATGTTTTTTAAATCTAATTTATTTTTCCAGAAGAAATTAATTCGGAACTAAAGTATTTTCTCTTCTGTTTACATGGAAATGTTAAACCTGCATAAAGGTTTACATGAGGTATTAATGAGGTAGATCAGTGAGCAGAGGGGTTTGTGCTGCAGTGCTGACGTTGCCTTGTTCTGGCAGCCCTTCTGTTAGCTTAGCTTAGCCCTTCTGTTAGCTTAGCTTAGCCCTTCTGTTAGCTTAGCCCTTCTGTTAGCTTAGCTTAGCATAGTCACTGCATTTCCATAGTCACACGTAGCCAGTTTTTTAAAAGTGATTTGTCGTCTTTTGTCAGTGATTTTGTGAAATCCGATTCTCTCTAATTATTTCTTTAGATCTGCGACTTACTGCACTCATACAATCTGTGGACTGTTGTGTTGACGGAAGTTGGAAAATCTTTTTGTTGGAAGGGATGCAAATTAGCTTTGCTTTAGCGTTTCAGCTTTGCGTTAGTTTTTATTTGCCCAGATTTTATTCCTGCAGTAAGTCACATGACCATGATCTGAGCCTCAGTTTGTGATCATATTGACCCCAGCGGACTAAAGGAATGATTAGGGAGAACTGAACTGACCAAAATCACTCCTAAAATACTACAGATCACCTCTGAAAGCCTGGCTACGTCTGAGCAGAGGAATGAAGCCATTATGCTAAGTTAAGCTAACAGAAGGGCTGCGAGAACAAGTCAGTGGGTGCACTGCGGCACAAAGTGCTTAGTCCACTTATGGAACTCATTAGTGCAGGGCTCTCAAACTCATGTTCTTTCAGGTTCCACATTCAGTCCAACTTGATCTGCAGTGGGCCAGACCAGTAAAACAACAGCATAATAGCCTGTAAATAATGACAACTGCAGATCTGATCTTTGTTTTAGTGTAAAAAAAAAGTAAAATTACATGAAAATGTTTATATTAACAAACTGTCCTTTTACAAAAAATGTGACTATCCTGAACAAATATGAACAACCTGAAATGTCTTAAGAAAAGTCAATGCAATTTTACCAATATTCTGCCTGTTATTAAATGTTTTGTGTGTTTGTAATTATAATGTACGTTTTAATACACGTGTAAATGATAAACTGATAAACGGAGGTAGAACATTGTTAAAATTGTACTTGTTTTTCTTAGGACGTCTCCAGTTGTTCATGTTATTCAAATTTTTAAGGAAATGTACTGTAGATATAAACATTATCTTAATATAATTTTACGTTTTTCACTGTTATTCTTTTACTGGTTCGGTCCACTGCAGATCAAATTCAGCTGAATGTGGAACTGAACTAGAATGAGTTCGACACCCCTGATCTGCTGTGTTGGTTCTGTTGGGTTGAGCTCATAGGACTTGATATTACAATCCTGGATTGATCAGCACTTGGTGATGAGTGGGGTAGGGGTAAGAGCTTCACTGGGGTCTTCAGGTGGGCACCCTGCTTCACTGGTGTTTCGTTGATAGGCCCACTACATCTCCACAGGGCTCAATGGTGACACCAAGCGTCCCTGGTGCGCCCCCCTCAGCTTTTACCCCCGGTGGTCACTTTGCAGCCCAGTTGGGGTCCTTCCTCTTTATCCATAACCAGCTGCTGCTGCGTTCGGCGGCTTCCGACAATGATCTGATGGCTTGATGAAAGGCCTGTCCTCGCACTCCCATCCCCTTCAGAAGCTTGGTTGTGGACCTGGCAACAAAACCCCTGCATCCGACCTCAACGGGAAGCACATGGGCACGCCCGCCACGTTCTTCTGCCTCTGCTGTTATGTCGGAGTATTTCAGGCGTTTGCGTTCGTATGCTTCACTGACCGCAGCCTTCCATGGTACAGTCAGTTCAACCATGAGCAGTGACTTCTGCGATGTTGACCATAAGAACAGGTCCGGCCTGAGATTAGTTGCAATGATCTCAGGTGGAAAGACGAGCTTCTGGTCTAGATCAACCTGCATTTTCCAATCCCGGGCATTGGTCAGGAAGGTCGTTTCTACTCTAGCAGATGTTGTTGCTGAGAGTTGTCCTGCTCTTATGAACGGGATGGTATTCGGATGTCCAGGCACTGGGGGAGGAAGGGTGTTGTTAGTTGTTGTTCTTCTTTCCAGGATGATCGCCAGTTTTCGTAGGACCTGGTTGTGTCTCCAGGTGGACCGGCCTTGGGACAAACTGGTTTTGCATCCGGTGAGAATGTGCCTGAGTGTTGCAGGGGTTTTACAGAGAGCACATGATGGATCCTCTCCTAGCCACTGGTGGAGGTTCTTCAGTGACGGAAGCACATCGTAGGTGGCTCTGATAATGAAGCTGATCCGGCTTCCTTCCACCTCCCACAGATCCCTCCACGTGAGCTTACGATGCTCCAGGTTTTCCCAGCTAGTCCACTGGCCCTGTTTGGACTGTGAGACCGCCTTTGTGCATCTTGCTGCCTCTTCCTGCTGTCGAACCTCAGCCACGACCAGCTTTCTCCTCTGGGTAGCTGTGGCCTTGTGCCATGTGGGTCGGCTTGTTCCAAGTCCAGACCCACTTCTTCCATGCTGCACCTGCCCTACAATGTCTCCATGTCTGAGCGCTGATTTTGCTTGCTGTATGGCCTCTGATGGGATCCATTTCTTGCCAGTTGCCAATATGGGGGGGGCAGCTGCTCGGATCGTGTCATCCTGAGACTCGTTCAGGGTCATGTTCAACCTCAGTGGGATTCTATTTACGAATCTGACTCCAATTCTGAATCCCACATGACCCTTACATGGGTTTTTTACCTTGACCATAAAACAGACCTGAAACAGGATTTAAGAAAAACAATGAATCAATCATTTAATGAACATTAATCAATCGTACGCAGATTTGTGGTCTCCAAAGGTTACGGAGAATCAGACTCTCTGGGACAGAGGATGGTCTCTCTGACTCCCAGTCCTCAAGAGTCCCGAATTTTGTTCCTGCTTCTTTATACTCTTCCATGGGGTGTTGTCTTCCTACTCCTAACTTCCGTCAGTACTTTTAATGTGTCACCCACACCACATCTGACCGCTTCATTCTCCCCCCTGTCCTTCCACCCCAGTGGTAGTGTCGGGTTAGGGCAGTGGTTCACAATCTTTTTCTGTCAGGCCCCCCCTCCCTTTGGAGGACAAAAAATCTCCAGGCCCCCCTCAACCCCAACAACACGGTAACAGTTGTGCAATTATAACTGTTATTGAAAGAAACATCAATACTTTTTGCTTTTTCTTCAGTTATTTGTTGCGCAAATTAAAAGTAACTTAGATTTTTGTGTGAACAATATAAATAAACTCAACCAGACTGCCCCCTGAGACAATATTTTTCCAAATAAAAATAGGAAATGCGCAATTATCTTACAACTATGACAGTAAAGTTAATTTTTTTTTAGAACAACAAACAAATTTTGGTAACAAAGACGAACATTTTAACAGTATCAGCGGCTGCAATGAGCCCGTTTCCACTGCACATCTCAGAACATTAAAGTGCAAACTGTACAAACTGCAAAAACACAAACATTGCACATTTTTCTTTTCCAGTCCAATCCCTGTCCATTCTCCAACCAGACACATCACCATGGCAGTAGATTTATTTGTTGTACGTCCCTAAAATGAGTCCTGGGTGCTCCAACACTAAAACATTAGTTCCACCTGCTACATGTTGTAACCTGGGGAAAAAAAAAAAAAAAACACCCAGGAGTGATCCCATGACCCCCCCAGCAAGCCTTCGCGCCCCCTCTAGGGGGCCCGCCCCACAGTTTGAGAAACACTGGGTTAGGGTTAGGGTCAGATTTAGTAGTGCAGGTATCAGACAGACCTGGACCCGTGCAAATCAAGTGGAGTATCAGACTCTGTAATGTCTTTTTGTGTCTGACCCATTAGTAAACATATGGATGATGTATGACGGCAGTTTGTTGTAGTTGTGTTTTAATCTGTTTTGTTTTTTAAATGAGTCTTTTAGTCATATGTCCCAGACCACAGACCCTAACACAGTGGTTCCCAACCTTTTTTGGCTCATGACCCCATTTTAACATCACAAATTTCTGGTGACCCCAGACATTTTTTTGCTAAAATTAATTTGTTTTTGATCATGTAATAGTTTTCTATACTATGTTGCAAATAAACGTTCATTTTAGAGGACATTTAGTCTATATAATGTCTGTTATTATGGACAGAGGCAGTAAATCCAGGTGCAGATTACTGCACAAAGGGAGAATGGGATTCTCCTTGGTCAGGATCTGTCCAGTCAGTCCAGCTGTCATTTACAAGGAGGACAATTAATACTGAACAAACAAGAACTGAAACTATGAATTATGAAAGAGCTGCAGCATCTGAAACTGACCACAATGAACATTTGACACAGAAACAGAACCACAGTGCTGCAGTTTCAGACTCAGAGGTTGTCATGTCTGTTTTGAATTGGGCTTGTCTCTGTCAACTCACCATATACGTTTTATTAGTACTTTTTTTTTTTTTTTAATCAATTACTATAAATTTCAGGCAACCACATCTGAATTCCAGGTGACCCCATGTGGGGTCCTGACCCCAAGGTTTAAGAACACTGCCCTAACACCTGTTTTTATCTCCTCCTGATGCTTGCCTCTCGTTCCTCATATTAGCAGGCGCACACACTAATTGCAGGAACAGTTAGTGCATGAGCTCATTAACATGCTGCACCACACTCTCAGGAATAAAGGCAGAGAAACAAAACACTGCTGTGATTAAGGCACAATGGTTGTTTCATGACAAAAATGTTCTGCCTTGCATTTAAATCAAAGCAAATGGCTGCACTTGTAAGAGATTAGTGTGTCTCTGATATGAGCTACTGAGAGATGCTGACACCAGCCCAATAATATGTACTTCAGCTTATCCAGTCCTGGGCGCATGAAGTACACACAGTATAGAAGACCATTAGAACAAGGAAGGGTTTGAATGGACGCTTGTATCTACACTGAACAAAAATAGAAACTCAACACTTTTGTTTTTTCTCCCATTTTTCATGAGCTGAACTCAAAGATCTAAGACTTACTTTAACCGACTATAAAAACATAAAAGGACAGAAAACACACAAAAAAATATAAAATCCAATTTGAAAACTGTATATAACTTGTTGCATAAATAATACACAGATGCTTAATGAACCTTTTCAAAGACTTTAAAAGTGAAAATTGTTTCCAATTATTAGGTATAGAAAATTAAAATTGTAATAAATTAAAACTATACAAATATTTGACATTAAAGCAGATCTTTATATAGGGTTTTTTCTCTAAAAGTGCGGTAATCAAACACAGTTATCATGAGAATTAGAATTTAAACGGTAATACTAACCGTCTGCAATTTTACCACCGTTTATCGTTATACTGATAATCGTTACATCCCTAATGCTAACATTAGCTACTTTAGCTATTCTATGCTAATTCACTATGCTACACTAAGCTAATGCTGCATTTCCACTACGTGGTACTGGCTCGACTGAGCCTTTTTGCGATTCCATTACAAAAAAGGACCTGGAATCTGGTACTGCATATACACACACATATACATACACATATGTACACACACACACACGTATACACACACACATGCATATACATGCACATATACATACACGTATGTACACACACACACACACGTATACACACATATACACACATGCATACACACACACATATACATACACATATGTACACACACGTATACACACATATATGTTGAGGCCCAAAACGGAATCTGTCTCGATTCTGAAGTGGGCTGGCCCAGAATGGAATTCCATTCTGGCCCAATTCAGTATCAGACAAGTTCTAAGACTTCAGTGCAAGTTTGATTGCATATTCAACAATGTGACATTTTTGGTCTATTAGTGCCGATTTACATTTTCAGTCTTACATACCTTGAGTAACTATTGTCAATTTCAGTCGATTTCACTGTACCATATATTGGTGGGGAGTACCACTAGGTTCTATTTTAAATAAAGTGTATTATAGTTTACAATTAAAATGTTGTTTGTTTCATTTTTTTCCCCACATATTTGCAAATTCCATGTATTGATTTTTGTAATAATTTAGATCATTTGCATTAAACATGGTATAAAAATAACATTATAGCAGCAGGATTCCATTCTAGGCCGGCCTAGAATAGAATTCCAATCTGGGCCGGCCTGATTCTGACTCAGGACAGATTCCGTTTTGGGCCTCGACATATACACACACATATGTACACACATGTATACACACGTATATACACACATGCATATACACACACATATATATGTACACACACATATATACTTGCATATACACACACATATATACACACACGTATATACACATGCATATATACACACATGTACACACATATATACACACAAGCATATACGTGTGTGTGTATATACGTATATAAATACACACACACATATATATACATAAATACACACATGTGCATATACACAATCGTGTGTATATATATATATATATATATATATATATATATATATATATATATTTGTGTGTGATGAGATATTTGGACTAGAAATGAGACGAACACACTGGGTCAGATGTAGATTTTTGCAGTGTAGTGGAAATGTCTGCTGTTCATTACTGTCCATCCATTTCATACATACACTTGTTTTTAAGGTGTATATGAAGTCTTCCAATTAAAAGAAAAGAAAAAAAAAGAAAACTCAAACTAGCTTTTAGAAAAAAAAGTGTTTCCACCCTGGTTGATCAATACTAAAACAAATCCATTAAAACAACAAACTAAAGTGCAGACAAAGTCAAAACCAAAAACCTCATAAAGACCTGTTAAATGAGGCATTCAACGGAAATAGAAAACTTGACCAAAAAAACAAACAAACAAACAAAAAAAAAAAATCATATGATGCAGCTAATAATAAATCAACTCCTCAGGTGTAAATAATTCATTCTGCACTTATACAGCATGTTCAGTAGAATGTTTGATAATTCATTTGTCATTTGAGTCATTCCAGATAGATAATAATAGTAATAGTAATCCTACACTATTTCACTTTGAAATCCAACTATGCTAATGTGTGGCCAACACCACTTTTATCACACAAGCTCATGTTTTATGTGTATTTTTTTTATTGAAACTGAAAATAACAGGGACATTCTAAAGCTTTAGGGTTTAAATAGAATCCTTTATGATGACTCCAGTCCAGTTTTTTGTTGTTTTGAACCCTTTAATTCTTTAGACTCACTCTAAAACACTTCACCTCCATTCAAATAAAATTAGACAAACCCTGCCCACTCCAACTTTATTCTGCAAAATATCTGTGTAAGCGTGAGAAGGAAAAAGCGCTTTGGACAAACTCTAAACTGTTCATAGATGACTTTCAACTGTTCATTACACAAAGCAGTGATGGGAATGGGACCAGGCTTTGTCAACGTTTTATTTTTCAAAGTGTATGAGAAGCTCAGACTCAGATCCACATGTGAAGTGGACAAAGGTTTGACAGAAACTCTTCTTCATATTTTCCTGCGTCAAGGTAACGCAAACGTATTAGTTTAGCACCGTTCATACACTAGGCAATTCAAAGTGCTTTACAAAGACATAGAAACACATAAAATTCCATCAAACAATAGCAGAAAAACATTCAGCAGAAGGAAAGTGCAGAAAAGAGGTTTCAGTCCGACAGAAACCAAGGTTCTAATAGTTTTGGATTTTTCATTCTAGTTTAGTTTTATGTATTTTGGACTTTTTTTTCTCTAATTCAGTTTGTTTTAATTTGTTTTTAGAGCAGGTTTGATAGTTTTTATTAGTTTTCATTTTTTTCTAAATGCTTAGTTTTAGTTTAGTTTTAGTTTTGTCGTATCTTTTATCTTCTCCCAACTTTAGTCTCCATGTTTCCAGGTAGAGTGGGGACCAGAAGACGACTATAAATGATAAGTGACAAGAAGTGACAGACTGTCAAGTGTCATATGGTGCTGCTAGCTAAAATTGCTCAAGTGAATTAAATCGATTTTATATCAATCTGACGATAACAGAAAAAACGAAGGGAATTTTATCCAGAATTTTATCCGTTTTTGTTAGTTTCGTAAACACACAATACAGTTTCAGTCAGTTATGGGTTTTTTCTTTTAATTATAGTTTTTATTTTTTTCAGTTAAGGAAAATGTTTTGTCAATTCTAGTTTTCGTCACTTTGTTAGTTTTCATTAACAATAAAAACCCTGCTACAGAGTCGACACAAAGCTGCACAGTTTTGCAGTTTCAGAATTCCCTGAAGCCACCATGTCAACAGATTTGAACGAGAAAAGTCATGAAATTTCAGTTAAAAAATAGTTGATGGTGGTTTTTTTTAGTGTTAAATGTCAAACTGGGTCAGATGTGAAAGGCTGAAAAGTTTCTGTTCTGTCATCCGTCGTTATTTCCTTTTGGATGTCATTATTCTCACTGACCTCACCGTACTTAATTCTGTCCTGTGCATGACGCCACTGGACACGCCAAACCTTACTGTGTTTTTTTTTTTTTTTTTCTCTCACTCTGAGGAACCATCGGTGTGATGACCTGCTGATTCTGGGGTTTGAACTGTGATTATGTGCAGTAGATTGTTCCTGGCTGACACCTCAAACACAAAAAGTCCAGTTTGACCTGGAGGAAATCAGTCTGTACCACAGCGTCTACATGTCTGACCCTGGATTTAAGATGAATCCAAGCCAATTAAAAGGTAGTGCAGAGCTGCAGCGCCCTGTCGGGCCACTAGAGGCAGCTGTTGCACTGCGCCACAGCTCTGCACAGTCCACGGCGGCGTGGGCGCTCCCTGTCAGCGCTCATCTCATTTCTGCTGCCTTTCCATGGAAACACAAGTTAATGAAAGTAGAGAGAGAGATTATGTGGAGCATTCCGTTTAATTGGAGTTCTTTGAATAACACATGGAACATTTGTGTTGCTGTGAAACTAGGTGTCGGGTCACATGACTCCGTGGACAGTTCATTTACCGTACATCTGTGGGAAGAACCTGCGTTTAATCTGAGTATGTGTCTGAACTGTTCGAAAAGGATAATGAATGTGAAAACTTCTGATGTTATTTATATACAAGTGCAGAGACGGGAAGGAACGGATTTATGTTACTGACAACTTTTTATTCCAAACATTTGGACATAAATATCTGCACTGTAAAAAAATTTGTAATTTAACACAATTGTCACTCTTTATTTTACAGATTTTTCCTGTATTTTTAAGATACAGGAAAATATCAGTGAAATGACAAAAACAGACTGATTTTACATGTCAAATGGAAAAGAACACGAAAAAACTGTAACTGTGAATAACCAAAAAATTTCCATTTTTAAAAAGAAATTTTTTCTTTTTTCACAGAAAAATACAGTTAAAATACATTTGCAAATGTATCATAATTTGATAAACATTTCTTTTCTATTGATGAGATTAAATTGTTAATTTAAAGTTTAATACTGTAAAAAAAAGAATAAAATGAGATAAAATTACTGACAATTAACCATTAAAGAAGTATTTTAGTGTTGGTTCCACATCCAGACCAATCTGATCTACGGTCAAATAATAACAGCAGAAGAACCGACAAAAAAGAATGACTGCAGATTTACTACTGGGTTTTATGTGAAAAAAATAATATTACATTATGCCTATAAATAATGACAACTTCAAATTTTAGTGCAAAAAATAACATTAAACTGTGAAAATATTGACATTTCCAAACTATCCTGTAACAATAAAATGTGAAAAACCTGAACAAATATGAACATGAAATGTCTAAAGAAAATTCAGCCCAATTTGAACTAGAACTGGAAACCACAAGTGAACACACGTGACGGACCATCAAGTGTCGTATGGTGACAACAGAGAAAACTGATAGAGCAAAATAAATCGATTTCCTCTCAATCCAACACTGACAAAACGAAAACAAAGGGAATTTTATCCATAATTTTTATCCGTTTTAGATAGTTTTGTAAACACACAATACGGTTTCAGTTAATTATGGTTTTTTTTCTTTTAATTATAGTTTTTATTTATTTCAGATAATGAAAATGTTTTTACAATTCTAGTTGTCATTATTTTATTCGTTTTCGTTAACGATAACCTTGATACAAAAGCAATTTATTTCGCTCTAGCAGTTTTCTGTGCTGTCACCGTGCGACACTTTTTGCTCCGTCACTTGTGTTCACTTGTGGTTTCCAGTCGTCTTCTGGTCCCCACTCTACCTGGAAACATGGAGACTAAAGCAGCAGAGTCCTGTCTGGGATTGATTTGAATAGGAGCACAGAGAAGAAGAGAAAAGAGACGACTAAACTAAAATTAATACTAAATGTAGCGCCCCCTAGCTGTCTGGCTATTTGTTGGCGTGTGTTGTGAGAGATCTCTCTCTCTTTGTAGTTCCTCAATGCACTTTGTTAGGTAATTATAAGATCATCAAAATGTCACTGTTCAGCTCTTCAGAATATCCTAATGACAGTAATAGACTACTTTTAGTACACCTGTAATAAGCTACATAAGTGAAACTCCTAAGTTTTAGGTTAAATAAAATCAGTTACTCAGTGTAATGTATTTTAGCTTCAATACCCTGCCTTACTTATGCACATCAAATTCAGTTTTAACCCTTTTTGAATTTTTTCACCTTTTACTATTCGCCCCTTTAAAATCAACATCCCCACCATATGAATTATTACACTTGAACATGCACACGTACACCAAACAGAACATTGAACAGTTTACTTAACATGAAATTAAGTTATACAATAAACAGTATGGTGTTAGCACATAAACTGTCTTTTCTTTTTTCAGTTCAGTTCAGTCCACTTTAAAGTGTACTATAAGTCCACTTAGTTCACTTTAAATGAACAGACCCATAAATCATGACCCTTGTAATTTTTCACCCTAAAGCCGGCAGTTTACCAAACTAAACATATTTAAATCTCAAAATGGATTCCAAACATAGTAATGTATGAGTCACAAACCGGTGTAGGCCTGAAGCGTAGTCTGGGAGCAGATGGACCTAAAACTTCATGGTCATTTCGCTGTGGCGCAGAAATCCAAAACTCCCAGCTGCTGAGTAATGGCGGCGGAGTCCTCTCTGAAGCCTCACAGCTCTGGCGGTGCTGATAGGAACTGCTGTCGTCCCGTTCAATAATCCGGCTTCCGAGGAAAAAGAGTCTGATGAACGGGGCTCCGTAGTCTGGTCAGCAGACCACTAGCTTCCACAGTCCACGTTCAACTCCAAACAAGCTAAGTGGGGTTGGCTAGCATGCACTGCATCCTCCAGGACAAACTCTGAGCTAGAGTAGTCCACAAGAAGCACAGCAAATCCACATAAACACCACAGAATGTCCATAAGTGACTCACTGTCCGGTAGTCTCTGAACATTTCCACATTACATCCACAAATTTGCGTTTTTCCAACTCTTCTTTCCACCTCGTGCTCCTCTGCCACTCCACATGTCTCTCTCCTTCTCTTCCGCATTCTCCTCATACGTCACTTCCTCCCGACTCGGATTGGCTCAACATAACAGGTAAACGATTTTTTAACAAATAATTATTTTTACATGTACCAATGTTTCAAAATTTTAAACATAGTGATATTCACATTTTAATAGAAAATTTAAAAAAATACAATGAAATCAAAAATATGAATTTAAGAAATCAACTTAGAATTCCCATGGGGTTACATAAAACTAAACTAAAACTAAGCATTTAGAAAAAAAAAAAAAAAAAAAGAAGAAAGAAAGAAAACTAATAAAAACTATCAAACCTGCTCTAAAAACGAATTAAAATGAACTGAATTAGAGAGAAAAAAAAGTCCAAACTAAATAAAACTAAACTAGAATGAAAAATCCAAAACTATTCGAACCTTTGGCGGTACACCTGTTGAGAAACACTGTTCTAAACAAAGTGTAACATTTAATTTCTACAACAGTAAGACACACACACACACACACACGCACGCACGCACGCACACACACACACACACACACACACAAACTGTTTGTCTGTTATTCCTTCTTTTCACATTCACCTCATTCCATCTTTCTTTTCTGTCCCTCCCTCGTCTCCACTGAATCCATGGTTCTCTGCAGAAGTCTGTAAATCCCTTCCAGGGTATTTCCAGTTGGACTTAGTTGTTGTTTTTTTTTCTACTTTTTGACATTATGAAGATTACATTTGTGGAGCACAGCTTTGTACGCCTGCAGCTCTGAGTGTTAATCTGAAACAGACACCCACAGGCCAAACGGTCTGAGCTGAACCCAAAACACAATTATAACCACCTCCCACCTGGACCACAGAGTCCTCAGGTCTACCCCCCTGGACCACAGAGTCCTCAGGTCTACCCCCCTGGACCGCAGTGTCCTCAGGTCTACCCCCCTGGACCGCAGTGTCCTCAGGTCTACCCCCCTGGACCACAGAGTCCTCAGGTCTACCCCCCTGGACCGCAGTGTCCTCAGGTCTACCCCCCTGGACCACAGAGTCCTCAGGTCTACCCCCCTGGACCGCAGTGTCCTCAGGTCTACCCCCCTGGACCACAGAGTCCTCAGGTCTACCCCCCTGGACCGCAGTGTCCTCAGGTCTACCCCCCTGGACCACAGAGTCCTCAGGTCTACCCCCCTGGACCGCAGTGTCCTCAGGTCTACCCCCCTGGACCGCAGTGTCCTCAGGTCTACCCCCCTGGACCGCAGTGTCCTCAGGTCTACCCCCCTGGACCACAGTGTCCTCAGGTCCGCTTCGCCTGCATCAAGCCCTCCAAGCCCGGCTCTTGTGGGGCTGGGAGGTGCTCTACACCATGGTGAACCGGGAGACCAATCCACTCCTCCACGGACCTCAGATCTAGTACTGAATAATGCTCTCCTTCAGGTCCGAGCCTTAAATTAATCCACATTTGCACTCTTTTGCTCTGTATGTTTTCTTTGATGCTGGTGAATGTCATTTTATTTGACTTCATTAATGCCAACCCCAACTCCCACATGGTTGTGTCCTGCAGGAAGCTGGGCTCCAGGCTTCTAGCTCCGGCTCCTGTCGGGCTGCAGACCGCTGCACTAAGCCGCTGTGACCCGGTACACCAAGCCGCAGTACGGACCACCAAGCTCCAGGCTTTTCTTCAGCTACGTTTCATTTAAACGGACCCCGGAAGTCCAGTTCTATGCTGGTTATGAATAAGCTTTCTTGGATCTGCTTATTCAGAACCAGTTCCATGTAAGGATCTCGGATTCAGCACAATGGACAGCGCACAATTCATACTTTATATTACATTATATATATATATTTTTCCCCTTAACTTTAAACATGTCATAAAGTTCTATAATCATACCGTTCAAGGGAAACACGACAGTATGACACAATAACTCTACTGAACCCATAAAGACCCAAACCACCACAGCCCAAAATCATCTACTGATCTAAAATGTTTAATTACTTCTTCACCACTAATCCTATCAATACATGCAAATAATTGGTGTCAAATGCAGTTTGTCATCTTTTCATGGTCACAGTGGAGCTTCCAGCCTGGCTTGGTTCCGAGTTCTGTAAACGAAAACTGTTGTCAGAGCTGGATCCGTGTCCCGGGTCACAGCGGCTCACTGCACCACTCTGCAGGCCGCAGAAGCTGGCGTTCAGAGCCCAGAGGACGGCGTCCTGCAGGGCACAACGAGGCAATGTGGGAGATGGCAGTAAGGAAATCATACATGATGTAATGGCAAAATTACTTATATCCATATGTATTCATATATATTTTCATATATTTCATATCTCATATAGGCTTCTAACTCTATTTCAGATCTTTTCATGTCACTGTGTATTCTAGAGCAGTTTTGACCTCTTTTGTGTTGTGTCCACAGTAGAAGGCCAAACCAACATTTCTCACAGGGGTCTTATCTCTAAGTTCCTGACACTAACCAAAACACTTTCGACGCATCATAATTTTCTCATGGGAGACAGAAGACTACATTGTGATTTGTATTTTTGGGTTCAGACCGTCTCAGTCTTTCGTCTGAGTGATATCTCTTTCTATGGAGCTCCAAATAAAGTGATTTCTTTGACACTGAACGCTTGAACTGACCCTTCTTTTTTGAAGACAAATTAGTAGAGTAATATTTTTCCATAACAGTGACATTCACCAGCATTCAAGTAAATAGAAACAGCAGAAGAGTGCACATGTGGATTAGTTTTTGGCTCAGACCTGAAGGAGAGCATTATTCGGAACTAGATCCGAGGTCCGTGGAGGAGCGGCTTGGTCTCCTGGTTCACTGCGGTTTTGAGCACCTCCCAGCCCCACAGAAGCCGGGCTCGGAGGGCTTGATGCGGGTGAAGCGGGGCGTGGAGGTCGGAGCACAGCTTGGTTCTGAGTTCTGTAAACGAAACTAGTTCCATTATCCTTAAACGGAGCTGGTTCCGAGATCCTTACACGGAAGTGGTTCCGAATAAGCAGATCCGAGAAAGCTTATTCATAACTGGCACAGAACTGGACTCTCGAGGTCCATTTAAATTAAACGTAGCTGGTAGCTGATGAAAAGCCTGGAGCTTGGCGGTCTGTACTGCGGCATGGTGTACTGGGTCACAGCAGCTTAGTGCAACCGTCTGCAAGCCCGACAGGAGCCGGAGCTAGAAGCCTGGAGCCCGGCTTCCTACAGGACACAACGTGGAAGAAGCCGGGAGGGAACTCGGGCATCTTCCGAATTTTGTCGCGACGTGCATTGTGTGAAGCGAAGGCTCGTGCAGCCGCCTGATAGCAGCAGCTGGAACAGACATGACATGGAAACGGCAGGAGCTCCTTCCCTCTATGCATATCCCTCCAGCCGTTTCCACGTTTCAGCCGTTTCCGCATCATGTTTGTTTCATCCATATAATATCATATGGCTGCGCTGCCGCTGCCACTGTCAGGTGGCTGGGCGAACCTCCCTCTCCCACAATGCACGTTGCGACAAAATTCCGAAGATGCCCGAGTTTCCTCCTGGCTCTGTTTGTAAACACATGGTTTGTTTCTGGTGGATGGAACTAAGAAGCTGTTCACCAGGTGAGTAATGACAGACAGACGAACAGATTCATGATACTGAGGATATGACTGAGGATGGACAGATCTGATGAAAAATTGGTCACAAAAGTCTCCCGCAGCTTTAACATTGGATCTGACCTCCTAGAAAACGGAAAATAAGTCAATTCTGAGCTACTGTAGAAAACATAGTAACCCGTTAAATCACTGTGAATTGTCCATACTGGACCTTTAAGTCTGTTACCATGACCACAACACCCTGACCCTAACCCATGACTCCAAACCCTAACCTTACCCACATTAGCTGGTTGTCCTTGTATGTTCAAATGTTGGATGAGGGTTAAAGCATGGTGGTCGTGCTTGGTTTTAGTCTGTAAATGAGTGTTTGTCCTCAGGCAGATGGATTTAAGGGTTTTTCACAGTGTGAGTCGTCAGTAGCAGCAGCAGCAGCAGGTTGTTCAGTTGTAAATCTCCGTCTTGGTGCCTTCAGGTCCAGTCCTTTTCAGTTCTATAAATCCTAAATCTGTCTCTTTCCATTCTGTCCAGAGCTTTCTGCTCATCTTGTCTGTTTCCTCAGCTGTCCTGCTCATCTTCCTCCTCCTGCTAAATCATCCACACCGTTCACAATCCGTCCTCTTTTCGGCGAAACTTTGCTCATAGTCCGAGGGCAGGTTTAATGTGGCATCTTTAAACTCTATAATACTAAGCCGTCTTACTGTTATTCTTTTGAATTCCTACATTAAGTGAGATAAATGTAATCCACAGAATTGGCCAGGCCATTAACTCTAATGTCACTGTCAAATCTGCAGCGTTTTTAAAAAAAGAACTATTTCAGGGACAAATGGCTCCATTTTCACCTGGAAGACGACTGTATTAGTGCAGTTATTAAGTCCAGTTATTTTAGGAGCAGAGTCTCCTCCAGTACTTTCCAAAGCCTCATCACATCCACTAGGGCGTCCCATTTTTGGGACTTCTTTTCCGATCCAGCTCTTAATTTGACCAGTAAATCTCTTATATATCAGTAACTCCCCAAAAAAATTTCAGCCCACTCCGTAAAGTTTTAGACCCCCACCCCCCATCTTTAGGGTGCCGTGAGCCACAGCCACCCACCCTTCTCTGGAAAAAGAAATGTGGTACCTGCTGAACTGCAGAAAAGGGAGGGCACCAGATGGGTAATCTAGGATCAGATGTTCTCCAGTGGAAGCAGCCCTGAGTGCAGATCTGTCAAATCAGACTAGGACAGAAAGAAATCAGCAAAAACCTGGGATTTGACCAATTTTTCAGTGTCAAATGACCTTGACCTTGTCTAAAATCATGTGACCTTTGACCTGTACATGATCTGAGACCTTCATGAACGACAGTAGCATCCCCCAAAACCTCTAATATGACATTTGCATGAGCAGATATGGCAGAACTAACCCACAAATGCAGGATTTTCCATGAAAAATGGGTTTTCTGTACTGGGCTGACAGGCACACTAAAGATGGAGGTGTGTGTGTGTGTGGGGGGGGGTCTAAAACTGTACGGATTGGGACGAAAAAATTTTTGGGAGTTACTGATATATAAGAGATTAACTGGTCAAATTAAGAGCTTGATTGGAAAAGAAGACCCAAAAATGGGACACTCTAACATCCACTGGTCTGTTTTCAGATGGAAGGAGTTCCTCAGTGTCCTCAGTGTCATCTTTGACATTTCATATGTTCCAACCTTTCATCATGTGACCTGAGTTGACAAACCACTGCCGTCTCAGTGGAATGAACTGTCACATATTCCTCCTTCCTCCTGTTTCACCCGTAGAAGACAGATAGACGTCTCTTAATCCTTCTTGTAGGAGTCGAGATTTAGCACACCTCAGAGCTAGAGAAAAGGAATGGACGTGATCTGCAGTCATGTCCTAGACCACAAGTGTCAAACATGCAGCCTGGGGACCAAATCCAGCCCGCCAAAGGGTTCAATCTGGCCCCTGGGATGAATTTGTGAAATGCAAAAATTGCACTGAAGTTTTAATTAGTTGTTAGAGCAGGTTTGCTAGTTTTTATTAGTTTTCGTTATTTTCCAAATGCTTAGTTTTAGTATTAATTTTAGTTCAGTCGTCTCTTTTCTCTTCTTCTCTGTCGTCATATTCAAATAAATCCCAGACAGGACTCTGCTGCTTTCTCCCAACTTTAGTCTCCATGTTTCCAGGTAGAGTGGGGACCAGAAGACGACTGGAAACCACAAGTGAACACAAGTGACGGACCAAAAAGTGTCGAATGGTGTCACTAGCTAAAATTGCTTGAGGGAAATAAATCGCTTTTGTATCAATCCGACATTGACAAAGATGAAAATAAAGGGAATTTTATCCATAACTTTTACACATTTTAGTTAGTTTTGTAAACACACAATACAGTTTCAGTTAGTTATAGTTTTTTTCTTTTAATTATAGTTTTTATTTCAGTTCTCAAAAACGTTTTTTTCTTTTTCTAGTTTGGGTCATTTTGTTAGTTTTCGTTAACGATAATAACTTTGGTCAGGAGCCAAAAAAGGTTGGAACCACTGCTCTAGTCAGACGTCAATAGCCAGTTTGTTTCAAGTAAAAACAGCACGTCTGTCCCAGGTCAAAGCTTCGGAGCCTCCACAGTAGTCTTCTTTTGTGACCTCTTAGTCTCATTTAGACCTAATTCAGTGCGTCCACTCTCCTCTGGTCTGTCTGAGGTTTTTCTCCCTGCTTCAGATTATCGGAGCGGCCTTTAAAAGCACACCTCTGCTCTCTCTACTTCCAGTCCCATTGGCTCCCATTAAGACCCCAGAGTCCGGAGGATGGGGGAATCGCTTGTCTTCTCTGCGGGTTATTGATCAGCGTCAACGTCAGCCGGCGAGGACTCCTTCTCCTGCAGATAGATCCGGAACGGGCCCAGCCACCCAGGCTTTTCATTAAGAACACAGCGCAGACGAAAGGCAGGGAAGAGGTAAAGGGCATCAGGGCTAAGAGTGGGATAATCAAAGCTGATGGTTCTGCCTGTGGGTTTATTAGTCAGCCTGTTTGTCTTCTTTCTTGACCCGCTCCAGCTTGTTGTGATTGACTGAGCGTGTGCAGAAAAAAAGGTGCTGAAAATAAAGTGGCTCATCAAGCTGAGGGAGGCTGTTGGAACATGTTATCAACAGGAAGAAACAACCGTCTGTTCTTCACCTTAATGCATTTCTCCTGTTGGGGATCGGATAGAAGCAGATCTCTTTTCTTTTTGAAGTCCTTTAAACGTTGGCCTGTAATCCTTAATGACTTTGTTACTGTCAGATTCTCCATTTTATCGCAGTCATCAGCCACTTATGTGTCTGAGGAAAAATCTGCACTGTGTTATATACACGTTCAAAGGAACTTAAACAGTCAGATCTGACAGGAAGCATTCACGTCAGTTCAACTCTGAGCCAAGGTTCGAACAGTTTTGGAATTTTCATTCTAGTTTAGTTTTATTTAGATTTGACTTTTTTTTCTCTAATTCAGTTCGTTTTAATTCGTTTTTAGAGCAGGTTTGCTAGTTTTTATTAGTTTCCGTTTTCTTGTAAATGCTTAGTTTTAGTTCAGTTGTAGTTCAGTTGTAGTTTAGTTTTAGTTTGGTTGTAGTTTAGTTGTAGTTTAGTGGTCTCTTTTCTCTTCTTCTCTGTTGTCGTATTCAAATCAATCCCAGACAGGACTCTGCTGCTTTAGTCTCCATGTTTCCAGGTAGAGTGGGGACCAGAAGACGACTGGAAACCACAAGTGAACACAAGTGACGGACCAAAAAGTGTCGTATGGTGCCACTAGATAAAATTGCTAGAGCAAAATAAATCGCTTTCGTATCAATCCGACGTTGACAAAGACGAAAACAAAGGGAATTTTATCCACAATTTTTATCTGTTATAGTTAGTTTTGTAAACACACAATACAGTTTCAGTTAGTTATGGTTTTTTCTTTTAATTATAGTTTTTATCTATTTCAGTTAACAAAAATGTTTTTTTCAATTCTAGTTTTCGTCATTTCGTTAGTTTTCGTTAACGATAATAACCTTGCTCTGAGCTCATTCCTCCTTACTGTGAACTGAACAGAAGGAGGAGCAGAGACGAATTCTTGTTTCTTGAATCAAAATCTTGAATTAAGCCAAAAAACGTGATTTTTGCAGTGCAGCTCCTGCCTCCACCAAACAGACCACTCATGCAAATGGCACATAAACACACATGTGGACACTGTCCCACTGAAGGTGTGTTGTTATTGAAGGACTGATCACGGTTTCAGATGGAAAACGGTCACAGCTTTGGTTCGACTTTATTCCAACCATTTGAACTGTGGTGTGGGTGACTCTGTTTTTGGGACATTTGAGAAGTTTTTTATCAGAATCCATGACAATATGTGGAAACATGACCACTGTTGAATTAAAGTGAAGGGTTTTTATTTGTGTTTTTATTTGTGTTTTCTGTTTGTAGACCCAGGGTTTGAGTCTTCCCACGGCTCTATATGGTCCAGAGGAGGAATCTGTCTGGAAAAGGTTTGTTTCTGTTGCACCAGCAGGGAAACCATACACCATTTCAAACATTACATTTGTGGCCTATGACTGATGTTGAGGTCAGCCTTAAACCTAATCATGGATCTGGACCTTTTTAAAAAACGCAGAATCTGCTCTGAACCCAAAGGCCCACCTCCCTTTAACCGTCAACCTGTGGCACTGGACACAAACACAAACCCAACACCCATAAATAATTAGATTTGTAGACTTGTGGTCAAATATTGTTGATAGCAAAGAGAAAATAAAAACAGGAAAGTGTAGACGAGTGCTTCAACCCCCCCCGTCCAACGCCCCCCCCCCCCCCCCCCCCCCCCTTTCCATCAGCTGAAAGTGCTTTTTGCTTTTTCCTTGTTGTTGCTCAGTGTTATTCTCCCTGTTGTCTTAATGGGGGGGGGGGGGGTCCTGAAAACCATCCTCCTGGGGAAATAGACCTCCCTCATGTCTAATTCAGAAATATTATTTACCCCCCCCCCCCCCCCCCCCCCCCCACACACACACACACACACACATACTGCATACATAATAACTCTCATATACATAATAAAGGGAGCACAACTCCACACACTTATGTAATGGATGTGTTTTCCATCAGCTGTTGTCTGCACTGGGTCCGGGGGGGGTGCATGTGTGTCTTTGTTGCCATTGTGCGTCTGATTGGTGCTTTGTGTGTGTGAGGTAAAGTGATTATCAGAAGATGGCAACAAAACCAGGGAGGATTCCAGCCAGTGTTTGGGTTTATGTCCACAGCTTTATATGGGTTAGAGTTAGAGCACAGGTGTCAAACATGTGGCCTGGGGGGCCAAATCCAGCCCACCAAAGGGTCCAGTCCGGCCCACCAAAGGGTTCAGTCCGGCCCTGGGGATGAATTTGTGAAATGCAAAAATTACACTGAAGATATAAACAGTCCTTTTAGTTCAGGTTCCACATTCAGACTAATTTAATCTGCAGTGGCTCAGACCGGTCAAATACGATCACAACAACATAGAAATAATGACAACTGCAAATGTTTCTGTTCGTAGATGTAAATATTTTCATGTATTTACACTAAAACAAAGAATTCTCTTTTGTATTCAGGTTTATTTTTTCTCATGCCTCCTCTGAAGTCCTGTGGTGCCCCCCAGGGGAAGTGCACCTCCTACTTTGAAAACCACTGTACTAGCCAGTACATTATCAATATAATTAAAATAAATGTACATAAACTATCATATTGACTTGTGTGGATCCACAGGTTGTAGATGTGGTGGTTCTTATGCTGTTGTGTACTTGTGTATTCTGGAGGGGGGGGTCCTGTGTGGTTCATGGTGCATTTGGGTGTAATCAGTGAATCTGTGAACGTCCTCCTGTGACTGACACATGTCCTGAGTGGACTTGTCCAGTATGGTCCTGGTCTTGGACATGGTCCTCTGTGAGTCCACCTCCATCCACTCAGCCGTACTTTTGTCTTCTGTCTTAGGATGTTCATCAGTCGGTTAAAGGTCGGACAGAGAGGATGAGATCAGCGGTCAGTTTGTGTGCCACTGTGACCCGGCAGAGTGACCCACAGAACAGTCTGGAAGCTGAAGTCCCCACAAAGACCAGAACCAGGACCAGAACCAGACCACGGTGCATCTGGGTCAGGTCTCAAGGACAGTGAGTGAAATGGGTGTTTTAAATGAGATCCACTGTCTGCATAGTAATAGAACAGCCTGAGGGCTCACAGTGTGTGTGTGTGTGTGTGTGTGTGTCTGTGTGTGTGTGTGTGTGTGTGTGTTCGTTCTTTGCAGTGTAACAGACTGCCCAAAGAGCAGAGAAAACTATTGATGGTGTGATTTCGAAGACGTCAGATGGAGGTACCTGTGGTTCAAGTGTCATGCAGTGGCCTGGGGGTGGGGGTGGGGGGGTACTTTTTCTGTGAAAAAAGAAAAAATTTCTTTTAAAAAATGGAAATTTTCTGGTTCTTCACAGTTACAGTTTTTTCATGTTATTTTCTATTTGACATGTAAAATCACAGTCTGTGTCATTTCATTGATATTTTCCTGTATCTTAAAAATACAGGAAAAATCTGTCAAATAAACAGTGAAAATTCTGTTAAATTACAGATTTTTTTTTTTTTTTACAGTGTAGGTGTTTTTCCTGCTAAAAGTGCATTAATCAAACAGAGTTATCATGATAATTAGAATTTAAACAGTAATACTAACCGTCTGCAATTTTACTGCTGTTTGTCATTATACCGGTAATCGTTACATCCCTGACACACACACACACACACACCTGAAAACTAAAGTACAGTACTGAAGTATCTGAGCTAGTGATGCGACTGTTGGTTCTTTGAAGGGAGTCGTTCAATCAGGAGCCGTTCACTGAAAAGAGTCGTTCAACAGACTGGCTCTGTTATGTTTTTGGCATTTTTTTGAAACACCAGTGTTTGAATGACTAAATAGGCTACATGTGATGATTGACATTACATTTTAAGGTGTTTAATTGGTGCGGCAGTAAATATTATCTTACCGTAAAAAAGAATGGTTAGTTCAAATGTGTGGGTTAAATCCATGACATGAGAGGTGACATTAGAAATGATGGAACTGGAGCAAAAACACCACAGTCCATTCTGTGGACTAGTCTGTAGAATAAAAATGAAGAAGAAAAGAAAACATTTTCTGATGAAAGAACATTTTATTCTCCTCAAAACAAGAACAATAAATGTGTGTAAACATACGGAAAAAACTGCACAAAACACAACAGTGATGAATCAGTGCAATTACTGAAATACCTGAACTATAAGTGCAATTCTCCTCAGAACAAGAACAATAAATGACTCTAAACTGACAGGCAATCGGACACTCCCTTCTTAAAAAAAAAAAGAACGGCTCTTTACAAAGACTCATCATTCATTCCCATCGTTCATTTCAAAGAGCCGTTCAAAAGATTCGATTCATTCGTGAATATCACATCAGTAATCTGAGCTCCGTCCTGGTCTGGACCCATGTTTCTGCAGAAATCCAACATCCTGCTGTCGTGGTGAAAATCTAAACTGAGTGAAGAACGAACTGAAGAAGCTTCTGCCATCTTCTCAGCGGCGTAATTGACGAGGCGCTCCTTCCATTGACAGGAGACAAAGCAGACTTTTCTGTGGTCCATTTAGTCGGCCCGCTGAGGCTTTCAGCCGCCGCCGTACCACTGATCATTGGCTGTCGCCGCGTGCATCACAGATGAGCCGGCAGAGCAGCGGCAGGACTATTTGAAATCAATGGGGTCATAACTGTGGCGTAAATAGATAGAAAATTGGGCTGCTCACTAGAGGCTACGGGGGCATGTGGCCTACATCAATAGCTACTAGCCCAAGTGGAAGAGCTCTCCAAGCTCAGCCTCCAAATTGAATTCCATGGATAGATAGATGGGAAAATGAAAACATTGATAAACCTCAATGAGCTGCATGAAAGCTGCGAATATGTGATTTTCTTTCCCTGCAATCAACAGCGTACACGGGGCATGTTTGGACGGCGGGGATATTGGATTGTGTGTACTGTACGCTGTGTTCGCTTCAGTCATATGAGAGCGGCTAAATTGGCAGCTGGAAGATGATGGATTGTTGTTGTCGTGAACGGCAGCGGTAATGCTCCGAGCCCCGGGGAGCGGTCGGACATTGTGGAAACTCTAAACGCTACAATGGCGACTAGAGCAGCAGGAGTAATCACACTGGGTTAGATTTAATCACCTCTTTACATGCAATTTGATAGAAGAATGGATGCTGAATTATTTATTTTGGATGCAGGCTTTACAGTAGACAAAATGGTCCTCCCCCCCGCTCTCCCCATGTTTTATTCATGGTTGTAATGCGACAGCTGCTGCAGTGGAGTCCAACTGTGCACGAACAGGAGGTGAACAGGTCACTGTGGTTGAACATGTGGACGAGTCAAACACACGAGCCTGTCTTTGATTTGAGCCAAAGGAACGTTCATGTACCTGTTTGGATCAAAGATACTGAAGTCAAAACAGTTGGAAGTTTTTAGGTGTGACTTGAGCCAAGGTTTGAATAGTTTTGGATTTTTCACTCTAGTTTAGTTTTATTTAGTTTGGACTTTTTTTTCTCTAATTGCTGACATTTCCTGAGTCTGAGGAGGTTAAAAATCATCCAAAAATAACCCAAAAACAACTTAAAAATCACCCAAAAAACACTTAAAAAGTACCCAAAAACCACCTAAAAATCACCCAAAAATTACCCAAAACCACTTAACCTCCTCAGACTCAGCTCTGGGTTTTCTGTCCACATTTGAGAACAAGAATTTCACAACTTTATACAAACAAAAAAAAAAATGAAAAGAAAACTATTCACCACAAAGGACATTCAATAAACATTTTAAAAACTGCATCTGAAAAAATGGTTGCATCACGATGTTTCCAATATTGGCACTGATTTAACAAAAAACAAAAAAGGCCCTTTCCCACCGCAGGAACTTCTGCAGGAACTTTCTGTATTCCCCTGAACTTTCAAAGTTCCTGGTGCGTTTCCATCTAAATTCCCCTGCTAACTGACCCTCCCCCGGCCCCGAATTTACCCCGAAGAAGTTCCTGGTGCAGGGGTAGTACTGTTCAGATGACCAGGAACTTTAAGGGGCGGAGCTATGTGCTGCAGAAGGCTGAGTGGTGGACTAGACTGACAGCGTTTACACATTCTGTTCACCACCAAGATTTAACTCATTTAATTTCCACAAGCTTTGGATTTGGATCATTCGGAAAATGGACCAAAAGAGAAGCTACAAGTGGATGGACGACTAGGAAATTCAGACGGACTTTGAATCGCCGACACGAAACGAGCGAGTAAAAGCTGTCGGAGCCAAATATAAGACACACGCCTAAAGAAATACGAGAAAAGAAGAAGAAATGTATGCAGGATTAAAAGAAACTAAAGGAGCACAACGGTCACAGTGGATCTGACTGTGGAACAAACCAACGGTCTGAATAGGACACAAATATTCACTGTTTAGTTCATTCCATGCTGTAACAGAAGTCAGAGGCATACTAATGCTAATGCTAATGCTAACTGGTCACCAGTCTGACACTAAACCTAAATCAGAACTGGATGGATTCATGTTGTCGCCGTGAGCTGAACACTGATTTATTCTGTATGTTTGTGATTTCCACCTGAAATGGAGCGGACGGACTCGCCTCTTTTTCTGAACCTGTGGCTCTTTTGTGTCCTGGTCCAACATCTACTGCTGTTTACAACGGCCCAGGTCAGACATGTGACCCCTGACCCTAACGGCCCAGGTCAGACATGTGACCCCTGACCCTAACGGCCCAGGTCAGACATGTGACCCCTGACCCTAACGGCCCAGGTCAGACATGTGACCCCTGACCCTAACGGCCCAGGTCAGACAGGTCACATGACACATCACACTGGTAGGAATCTGTCATCATGTGTTCTGTTTTCGTTCATGCATTTTTATTACTCTTCCAGTAGGAAAGCGAAAAAGGGACCAGGACCATGGAGTTCCAGACCGGCTGTCCTGGACTAGCTGGACCAGACCCTGGTCCAAAAGCCTGAACCCTTCACATGTGTTTATTTCCCTTTTAATCTCAAGGCACCTTTTGTTTTGTTTCAATTTTTAATAAAAACAAAATCTAACCCAATACTGTCTGTTCATTTAACAGCCTTTATAATCAGCCGTTATAAAAATAGGTACTTTTAGATGGATTGTGTTCCTATGGCAACAACATGCCACTGGGCCCAACAGCATATACACCTGAACCCATACTCTGCACCAGACATTATACTGTGGCCACAGGACGTTCTTATAAACCTCTATGCATTAGACCACAGGTGTCAAACATGCGACCCAGGGCCCAAATCCGGCCCGTCAAAGGGTCCAGTCTGGTCTGTGGGAGGGATTTGTGAAATACAAAAATGACACTGATGATATTAACAGTCGAGGCTGTCCAAATAATTTTAATTCAGATTCCACATACAGACCAATTAGATCTCAAGTGGGTCAGAACCAGTAAAATACGATCATATTAAACCTATAAATAATGAAAACAGCAAATTTTCTCTTTGTTTTAGTGTAAAAAATATGTTTATATTAAAAAACTGTTATTTTACAAAAAATGTGAAAAACCTGAAATGTCTTAAGATAAAAAGTAAATGCAATTGTACCAGTATTCTGCCTGTTATTAAATGTTTTGTGTATTTGTAATTGTAATGTAAGTTTTAATACACATGTGCAAATGATAAACTAATAAACTGAGGCAGAATATTGTTAAAATGGCACTTATTTTTCTTCAGACGTTTCCCGTTGTTCATGTTATTCAGATTTTTGCAGATGTAAACATTGTCAATAATTTAATTTGACTGTGTTCACTGTTCTTATTTGACTGGTTCGGTCCACTGGAGGTCAGATTGGACTGAATGTGGAACTGAACTAACATGAGTTTGACAGAACTGCATTAGAGGCTGGGGACGTCATTATTTAGTGGTGCAGTAAGTTTACAGATGCACTATAACCACATATCACCACTAGGGTACGCCAAAGCACAGGTACCACTAACATTAAATATGAATTTAACCCTTTCATGCATGAATTATGAGAACCTCAATCAAGATTGTTTTTCCTGAATGTTTTCATTCCTCTTTAGACATGAAAAAAACCCACAAAAAATGTAGTTGATTTTTTTTTAAAAATGATCCTATTTTTTTATGAAGTTACAAAAATGTCAACTCAGCTTGACACCATGTTTTTAATTTCTGAACCAAAGAACATGGATTTAAAACACAATATCAGTGAACACCATGAAATAAAAACCTTTTTAATGCAGCTAATCTGATGTTTTCTCACATTTTAACATACTCTAATACTAGTTTTTACTCACTTCATGGAGATAATATGCAAAAAACAACTTTTAGTTTAAGAAAATTGTTAATTACAGTCTAATAACAACCAGCAATTGATTTACACTCAAACATGTTACTGTAGATCAGGTTTATCAAAAACAGCAAAGTTACAGTAATGGTCTGAATGTCAGTGTATGACATAATGCATAAGCCAGTGGTTCTCAACCATTTTTCAGTCATGTACCCCCTGTGAAATATTTTTGTCAGCCACGTACCCCTAACCAGCGCAAAGCGTTTTTGGTTGAAAAAAAAAAAAAAGACTTAAAACAGAGTGCTGTGCCATCAGTGTGTGATTTATTAAACTTTGGAACTCCATTTGTTGTGGTTTCTCTTGAACTATTTGGAAATAAAAAGATAAAACCCAAAAAAGAAAGAAATAATTAACTTAATTATAAATAAAGATTTGAGCACGTAAAAATAATTATCAACATACAGAGTCCTCCTTGGGGATCATAGTACAGATCTGTTCTCACAAAGAATTCCGCTTCAACCATGACTCCATTGTTTGAGTTTTCCAGTGATTGACAGGTGATGCTAGGAGGCATATGATAGGTTGGGTGGAACCATTCTGGTCTGGGGGAGACTCTGGGTTTTTAGGAGGATGAAACTGAACAGCCGACTGAATATAAAATTCATTTTATGAACTTATATATTTTCCTGAAATATTTAATTAATTTAATCATTATTTTTAAAGGATTTTTGCATGGAAGCAACTTTTTAAATCTATTTTAAAATCCCACGTACCCCCTGGAGCGCCTTCACGTACCCCCAGGGGTACGCATACCCCCATTTGAGAACCACTGGCATAAGTGTCCACTGTGTTGGCTGATATGCAAATAAAACAACAAAATCCATGAATATATAAGAGAACAGCTTTGAATAACTGTCCACTGGAGTGACCACTGGAGTGACCACTGGAGTGACCACTGTGCATGAAAGGGTTAAATTAACCTACAAATACACAGTATGTGTTTTCAGTCATGTATTTTTATATGTAAATGTTACAGTTTATCCTTCCAACATGTACATGTATCTATGAGTTTATAGTTAAAGTCAGACATGTCCCTGATAAGTGTCTTTAACACTAATAATATGGACAATGGGTTTAGACCAGCACTGTAAAAAAAAAAAAAAAAAAAACAGGTAAAAAAAACCCTGTATTATTCCGGCAGCAGGGACGCCAAAAAAATACTGTTAAATAACGGAAAATAAGCATTTCATAAAAATACAGTAATTTTCCATTATTAAAATACAGTTTTTTGCCCTAACTTTACATGAGATTTTGCTTTTTTTTTTTTTTTACTTTTTAATGTTTAATAAAGAATATTTACATGTATTAAAACAATCCAATTCCCTATAAATATATATATAAATAATTTTCAGTGAGACTCAGTTGTCCAATCCACAGATAAAAACTGTATTTGGACAGTTTATCAGTGCTTATACATGTTATACACTCACAAAAATACATTTATTCAACATTTTGCATAATTACACATATTTGTCAATCAACAAACAAGTCTTGTTAAACTTACAGAACAAATACTACTTTTATGGTTAATTGTCACTAATTTTATCTCGTTTTATTTATTTATTTTTTACAGTATTAAACTTTAAATTTACAGTTTAATCTCATAAATAGAAAAGAAACATTTGCGAAATTATGATACATTTGCAAATGTATTTTAACTATATTTTTCTGTGACAAAAGAAAAAAAAATATTTTAAAAAATTGAAATTTTATGGTTATTCACTGTTACAGTTTTTTCATGTTATTTTCCATTTGACATGTAAAATCACAGTCCGTTTTTGTCATTTCATTGATATTTTCCTGTATCTGAAAAATGCAGGAACAATCTGTAAAATAAAGAGTGAAAATTATGTTAAATTACGATTTTTTTTTTACAGTGCAGCAAAGACCGACGTTTGAACGGTGGAGATGAGGACGAAATATACACAAGAGAGAGAGAACGATGAGAAGGGACGGACAGCGATGAAGACAGGAGAGGACAGAGAGAGGTAATAAGGACGGGGGGGCACAGCGGCCCTGGAGTCAGACATTAATAAAGTGGGGTCAGTCTGCAGCCAACACCAATAACAGCAGAGAATATCCACAGAAACATTAGAAGGCCATCACTCACCATCACCCTGAATATCTGCAACAACACACGTTCAACGCTGTGGCCACAATATTAGGCACGCCTCTGTAATCTTATTGACTGACAACTTTATTTCTAACCAATTCACACACAGTCCAGAGCGTCACAGAGCGTGTCAGGAAGTTCTCCATCTGATCTGACGGACAGGGTCTGAATGGACCCACTATGTAGAGATGAGAGTTTCACACAGACTCTGTCTGGAGAACTTTGTCTCTTCAGATGATGCTCTGCACCAGCAATAGAAAAAGAATTCCAATAAAACACAAGACAGTCCTGAACCTCCTCAAACCCAGGAAATGTCAGCACAGTACCAGCTTTTTGGATTTTTATTAAATCTGTGCCTACATTGGAAACATCATGATGTAACAGCTTTTTCAGATGCAGTTTTAAATATTTCTACAGAATGTTCTTTGTGGTGGACAGTTTTCTTTTCTTTTTTTTGTATAAAGTTGTGAAACTCTTGTCCACAAATGTGGACAGAAAACCCAGAGCTGGGTCTGAGGAGGTTAAAGCTGTGGGAGACTCTGGTGACCAGTTTTTCCTCAGATCTGTCCGTCCTCAGTCCTATCCTCAGTTTCATTCGTCTGTTCGTCTGTCTGTCCTTCCTCAGCTGAATCTCTTCCTCATGCTGAACAGTTTCTTAGTTCCATCCACCACAAACAGTCCATGTGTTTACAGACAGAACCAGGAGGAACTGGGCATCTGAGGAATTTTGTCGCGACGTGCATTGTGTGAAACGGAGGCTCACACAGCAGCCTGACAGCAGCAGCTGGAACAGACATGATGGGAAACAGCAGGAGCTCCTTCCCTCTATGCATGTTCCTCCAGCCGTTTCCGCGTTTCAGCCGTTTCTGCGTTTCAGCCGTTTCTGCGTTTCAGCCGTTTCTGCGTTTCAGCCGTTTCTGCGTTTCAGCGTCGTGTTTGTTTCATTCATATAATATCATATGCTTGTGCTGTTGCTGCTGCTGTCGGACGGCCACACGAACCTTCCTTTCCCACAATGCACGTGGCAACAGAATTCCTCAGATGCCCAGTTCCCTCCTGGCTCTGTCTGTAAACACATGGTTTGTTTCTGGTGGATGGAACTAACGCCACGTTTCCACTACCTGGTACCGACTCGACTTGACCTTTTTGCATTTCCATTATGAAAAAGGACCTGGAATCTGGTACCTGGTACTAGTTTTTTGGTCTCACCTCTGCTGAGGTTCCAGGACTGGGGGCCAGATACTAAGGGGCCGTTTACATGGCGTCGGATTCAGTCGACTCCGGGAAGATTTCATGGTGGATTAGCCTTCTGTTACCATGGAAACGGTGCCTAGAGTGCCTGAATCCGGAAACTTTTGATACCAGGGTCCAGGGTGGAACGTTATCGATACGCTCCGCATTTCAGCTCCGTGTTAACGTGAATCGGAGCGTTCCGGGGTACAATATGATGTCACCGCATGCGCGCGCAGCCAAGAACCGCCAGTTAACCCACTCCGGGCCAGTTGGTGGCGGTAATGCGCCTCCAAGCTGGTTTGCCAGCCTCTATGACACAATAAAGCTGCAGAAAAAGAAGGAACAACCACAACAACAATGGCCGGTTTCAGAACAACATACGTGCTGCTAACTGTGCTCAGCTCGTCTGTCCAGACAAAGAAGTCCTGCGTCTTTGTACGACCACTCGCCATTGTTGTTTGTAAATAGTGTTGTCCGCCTCTTCTTCTTCTCATTTAAAGGCTGTCTAAACTGGAAATCGTTTGTGCGCAGGCACGTGTTTTACCGCCACTGTTTCACTACAGCTCTACATCGCCAGCTACTGGTCTGGCATGGCCACTACAGCGTATTCAGCCGTCCTCGCGGACTCATGTTAACGCAGATCGTTATCATAGCGGCTTCGTCTTAACGCGGAATGATTTTATAACACAAAGGAGAAATCTTTGCGGAATTGGATCTTAGTGTTGCCATGTAGACGTAGCCTAAACGGTGACACTGTGTAAACACTGCAGACCTCTGATTGGTCACAGTCGTCTCTATGCCCCGCCCTTTTATATAAAACAGATGCAGAAGTTTCCAAATCTGTCAGTAGGTGAATCCACATGATGACAGTCTGTAAAACTACACCATGGTTTGTCCACGAGGTTCAGATGGAAAAATTCAGCAGGAGTTTGTTGAGACAACAGGCAACGAGAGTTTATCAGCAACTGTGAGCAGACGACACAGAAGTAATGTGCCGTGTCGCTATGACGACCAGGTACTGTAAAGTCTGTAGTAACCTGAATGGAAACGGTCTGGAATAGGACCTGGTACCAGAGTGGAGTCGAGTCAGTTCCATGTAGTGGAAACGCAGCATAAGACACTCACAGTGTCAGATGGTGTTTTGTCAGACTGCAGCTGCAGGTGTGACCGTCCATGAACGGAACTGTTTAGTGAATGAGCTGAAGGTGGGCGGGGCATGTCCAACAGGTGGTTACATTCAGATTCATATCATTTTATTTAATTTATTTATTTATTTACGCAACATGAACTTCATATGAGCACAAAAGCATGTTCAAATATTTCACCTTAACCTTGAATTATTTGTTCATGTTTCCATGTCAGATGTGAGTATCGTCTGTTTTGGTTGTAAATCTGTCACTGAATGCACTTGTCTGGTGTGTTTCTGTGTGTGTGTACCTTCTAGAACACACAGCTTCAGTCTGTGTTCAAACCTGATCTGTGAATGTCCTCTTCCCTCTTTCTCCTGTTTTTCCTCTGATTCCTGATGACCTTTGACCCCTGCGGTGTGTCGCTGCTGCACTGTTCCCTTCAGTTCATGGTGGTGTGTGGAGGTGTCCACTGTCCACTCTGTGGGTCGTACAGACTCTGGTTGGAGGTTGTGACACATGAGGACGTCCCACAGGGATGTGTGTGTGGGTTTAACAGCGGAGTGTCTTCACTGCAGAAGGTTTTATATGACGCAGATTCTGAGGAACACAGAAAGACCCACTGCTGCCTTTGTAATAGTACTCAAATTACTTTTTTTTTTTTGTACATATCGTTAATTGGCTAAAATGTCCTTAGGGGGTCAAATGAGTGTCCATTTGTGTCCAGAACAGTTGTCCTACAGTCATAGAAGTGTGTGTAAATAATGCTAATCCATTTGTGCACAGACTACTGATATTCTTTGACAGTGGAAGCTCTATTTTCATAAATATTGTATTTGGAATAGCACATGTATGTGAAAACTTTTGCTGGTGGACGGACGTGACATTACCCATGATGCTCTGGTCAGTCCCAGTACTTTATTAGGAATAAACTTCTAGACTTCCTATTGCTAATTGTGCTCTTCTTCATAAATGTTGGTATTGTGGATCTAAAACAATCCCAGCTGACACAAAAACACTAAATGTGTCAGTGGACGGATGTGACATGGTTGTTGTGGATCCCATCATACTGATGCTCTGCAGCCATGTCAGCGTTTACACTAATGATCCCTGTGCAAAAACTAGGAGCACTATTATTTATTGGATAGTTTAGCATCAGACTAAAGAGGAAAGAACAATCTAGAATTGTTGTTTGTGTCTAAAAATGCTTCTTATTGTAAAAGTGTTGATGTAAACAGTGCTGTGTGCCATTCTTCATGTATGTATTGGTGGAACAGAAGCAGGATGGATCAGCACCATACTCCAGACTGAACCTGTACAAATAAAACATGTGATATGGAGGAGAGAATCTGGGAAGAAAAACTGGGGAATCCAAAAGAAGAGAAGATTTGTTTTTCAGAGAAATTAAGTTCAAATAGAACTGGTCCATTTGTGACATGAAAATATAGCATTAATTGTGCTGAAATGGGACATTTTTGAGCTGAAAACATAGTTCATATGAGCATCAACATGTTGAACAGAACTGAAATCCTGTCCATTTGAACAACTGTCATTTACCAACACAAAGTTCCTTTGGATTCACTGAGACTGATTTAATATGAACACAGACACAAAGAAGAGCTGTGAGCACATGTGAGCTGTAATACATTTTTAACACGTTGCATATCTTTTCTTTTTTTTTGTAATTATCTTTTTATTTTATTTTTTTAGTCATCATTATCTCATCAGCATTTCACATCATGTACATAACTTCTATGTATGTAAAGAAAAATAAACAAAAAACAAAAGCTCATACAGGAGAACAGTGACAGAAATAGTACAAACATACACAGCAACCCAAATTACAGTTAAAGGGAAATAACAGGTGTATTTCATGCATAACATTTCTTACCCCCCACAGATACTGTTCATGGAACAGCATCTGTGATTGGCTCTAGTACAAATGCTAACATTTGATTGGTCTGTGGAAATAGACACATCCATATTTCATGCCACAGTACTGTAGCAGTAGACACTGCCTCATTTTTAATGGATTTATAGTATTTTCTTTTTCAAGCTGTTTTCTCTTCATGCACTTAAAAATGGAGAGCATTCTGCATGTTGTTGAACATGTACAAAGACATTCATCATCATCAAAGTGACTCACATTCAGAGGGTTTTTTTTGTGTTGGACAGTGTTGCTGTGGTTCTGATTCTGCCCGTCAGTCCTCTAAACACTGGGGTTAATGCCCACCTCTCATTCCCCTTTCTAATAAACATAAGTGCACTGTAAAAAAAAAAATCTGTAATTGAACAGAATTTTCACTGTTTACTTTACAGATTTTTCCTGTATTTTTCAGATACAGGAAAATATCAATGAAATGACAAAAACAGACTGTGATTTTACATGTCAGATGGAAAAGAACACGGAAAAAAACACAAACTGTAAATAAACATAAAGTTTAAATTTTTTAAAAGAAATTTTTTTCTTTTTCACAGAAGAATACAGTTAAAGTACATTTACAAATGTATCATAATTTCACAAATATTTCTTTTCTATTTATGAGATTAAACTGTTAAAGTTTAATACTGTAAAAAAAAAATAATAATAAACCAGATAAAATTACTGACAGTTAACTGTAACAGAAGTATTAGTTCTGTCAGTTGAACCAGACTTGTTTGTTAATTGACAAATATCTTGTGTAATTACAGGAGGTTTCACAACAAAAATGTTGAATAAATGTATTTTTGTGAATGTATAACATGTATAAGCACTGATAAACTGTCCAAATACAGTTTTTATCAGTGGATTGGACAACTGAGTCTCACTGAAAATTATATATATATATATATTTATAGGGAATTGGATTGTTTTAATACATGAAAATATTCTTTATTAAACATTAAAAGTCAAAACATATGCCAAATCTCATGTAAAGTTAGGGCAAAAAACTGTATTTGAATTATGGAAAATGACCGTATTTTTATGAGATGGTTATTTTCTGTTATTTAACAGTATTTTTTTGGCGCCTCTGCTGCCAGAATAATACATTTTTTTTTACTTTTTTTTTTTTTTTTTTTTTTTACAGTGTGTGCATATGGACAGGCATGATAGGATCGGGGGGGGTCTCATAAACCAGAGGAAGAGCTGCTCAGTCTGTCCACCTGGGACGGTCATTCCCTTTGAGTGTGTTTGTGGACGCCAGGCGTGGACAGGAGTGACCAGAGCTGCAGTGTGAAGGCACACGGGTCACTGTGAGGCTGATTTCACATCAGCATAAGGCATAAGGTGTCAGATGGACTATTAGGACCGAGCATATGTTCAAACACACACACACACACACACACACACACACACACACACACACACACACACACAGTGCTGGTGTAAATGGCCCATGTTGTGCTGCTGTGTCCTCTGGGCTCTTCTTAAGTGGGTGATTATGTGTAAATGGTGGTGTAATGACATGTTGCCTTTCACTAATGTCTCCATCAAATGTTGACGGCGTCCACAGAACCGTGTCCCCACTGACTCCATAATGGACACTCTGAGCTCCTGTTGGTCCGTGGGAACATCAGGGTAATGTGGATGAGCGGCACTAGGAGGTCAGTCATCATCTGTGGTGTGTCCCAGACCACCAGAGGATTCACAAAGGACCAGGACCAGGACCAGGACCAGGACCAGGACCAGCCCTGTGGATTCTGGAGCCGTTTCACTGACCGTTCTGAAGTGAGTCGTACATTTACTGAGTTAAAATATCCAAACAGAGCAGGATAAAGAATAGAATAGAATAGAATAGAATAGAATATGGAATACAGAATAGAGTAGAATAGAATATAGAATAGAATAGAATAGAACAGAACAGAATAGAATAGAACAGAATAGAACGGAATAGAATAGAATAGAATAGAATAGAGTAGAATAAAATAGAATAGAACAGAATCTCTATATGTCAGCCCTGCGATGAACTGGCGACTTGTCCAGGGTGAACCCCGCCTTTGCCCCTATGTAGCTGGGATAGGCTCCAAGCGACCCCCGTGACCCTAGTGAGGATAAAGCGGGTTCAGAAAATGAAAAATGAATGAAGAATAGAATAGAACGGAATAAAACGGAATAGAATGGAACAGAATACAGAATAGAATAGAATATAGAATAGAATAGAATAGAATATTGAATATAATAGAATAGAATAGAATAGAACAGAATACAGAATAGAATAGAATAGAATAGAATAGAATAGAATAGAATAGAATAGAATAGAATGGGTTTTATATTCATTCTGTGGTGCAGCAGAGTTGCAGGTGCTCTCTGCCTGCGTCAGTGCACTTTCAGCTGAATAACAACAAAATCACATGCAGACATATCTTTAAGAAAAAGGCAAGTCTGTTTGTATCGCACATGTCAGCAACAGGGCAGTTCAAGGTGCTTCACACAGGACACTGAAATACAACAGGGAAAAAGAAACCCATTTAAAATATTATAAAAGAAACATGTAAAAGGTGATTAAAAACAGCAAGTAAGAAAACAACACATAAAACCCAAAAACATAAAAACACACACATACTAAAGTAAGAGTTGCAGTGCAGAAATGTATTTACAAAAAGTATAAACTATAAATGTGCAATCAAAAACTATGTGCACAGCACAACAAACCCCGCCCCCCCCGCACGTATCGTAGCTGATTTTAGCATCGATCCAGCTGATGTCATCACGTCTGTGTGTGTGTGACATCAGCATAGACACATTTCAGCCATTAGAAGTAAATGGGAAAAAAAAAAATCAAGTCGTTGTGATCTGATTACTATGCGGAACCTGTGATGTGAATATGCACAGTAGAACCTTCCACCTATAATTACTACAAAAAATTAAAACATCACGTTATTCAGGTGAAGATTAGTGTTTAAATACACACCATGATCATTAACATACGCTATATGGACAAAAGTATTGGGACACGTTTATGATAAATAATATTTCTGTTACTTTCATACTGGTTTTATTCAGGTAAATATAGGTGATCTTCATGACTGTGTAAAAATTATGGTGACTTCAAGTCGTTGTGATATAATTATTTTTGCAGAACCTGTGATATGAATATACACAGTAGAACCTTCAACTTATAATTACTGCAAAAATATAAAAATATGACATTATTCAGGTAAAGATAAGTGTTTAAATACACAACACGATCATTAACATACACTATATGGACAAATTAAAATTTCATAAAAAATGTGAACTTTGACCTACTTTTCCCAAAATGTAATAATAATAATAATAATAATAATAATAATAATAATAATAATAATAATAATAATAATACGTGGCTTTTATATAACGCTTTTCTAGGTACTCAAAGACGCTTTATAATGAACAGCCAAGGGACGAACACACAGCAAACGGGTAAAAACTGATACAGAGTAAATACTAAAGGGGGAACAGAGAACAAATACAGAGACAGACACAGATAAAGAAAACACACAACAGAAGGCAGATGAGTGTGGATGAGGTGGAACAGCCAGTCCGTTTTCCACTGATGATCTGAAGAGGGGAGATCTGAGCTGGAATGAGCTGAGTGTGTCGGACTCATGTCATCTATTCAGGCTCACTGGAAATCTATAAACCTATATTTAGTCTGAATTCAACCAATAGTTTTACTGCTAAAGTGTAAACAAACAAACAAACAAACGGAACCAAAAACAATACCCTTGCCTCCCCTTTTGGGGGGGGGGGGGGGGTAATAACGTAGACATGTGTTTCCATGACAACTGTTCTTCCTGGTTTAATCTGATTACAGGTTGGATCCTATTTCAGATGTCCATGTAAACACCTTATTCCAGCTGAAGAAGGAAAGTTCAGATTAAATTTAAACCTGATTAAAGTCAGTGGTTTAATCCTCTTTTAACTGCGCTCTAAATTCTTCCTGGACATGTAAAGCCTTTATTCCGTTTGGACTTTATTCCTTCCATTCTGCACATGCTCAGTGTCTTGTCCTGTGGCGATGACGCACACATTCTGCGCTGGTGGAAGAATCTGCACTGCAGTCTAGTCTTCCCAAAGCGTTCCAGTGGAATATTCTGATGGGATCTACCAGCCTGGAAAACCCTGAAGGAACAGTTCAACACTGGCTTTGGATTCATTCATTTGTCCTGAACTAATGAGTTCCACAAGTGGGACAAACAGTTTGAACTGCAGCCCTAACGTTAGCTTAGCTTAGCATAGCTTAGCATAATGGCTTCATTCCTCTGGTCAGACGTAGCCAGGCTTTTAGAGGTGATCTGTAGTATTTTAGGAGTGGTTTGGGTCAGTTCAGTTCTCCCTAATCATTCCTTTAGTCCGCTGGGGTCAATATGATCACAAACTGAGGCTCAGATCATGGTCATGTGACTTACTGCAGGAAGAAAATCTGGGAAATAAAAACTAATGCAAAGCTAAAACGCTAAAGCAAAGCTAATTTAGCGCATGCATCCCTTCCAACAAAAAGATTTTCCAACTTCCGTCAACACAACAGTCCACAGATTGTATGAGTGCAGTAAGTCGCAGATCTGAAGAAATAATTAGAGAGAATCAGATTTCACAAAATCACTGACAAAAGACGACAAATCACCTTTAAAAAACTGGATATGTGTGACCATGGAAATGCAGTGACTATGCTAAGCTAAGCTAACAGAAGGGCTAAGCTAAGCTAACAGAAGGGCCGCCAGAACCCAATAAACATTTCTCATGTAAACCTTTATTTGGGTTTAACATTTCCATGTAAACAGAAGAGAAAATACTTTAGTTCCGGATTAATTTCTTCTGGAAAAATAAATCAGATTAAAAAAACATCATGTAACTGTACCCAGTGTAGCTAATATATGTACGCAGACATGTACCAGTGTAGGTGGGGTCAGTTTAGAACAGAATACTGTACATACAATCCATTCCACAGTTCAAGTGGCATGTTGGCTGTGCTACTTTTTGACAACAGATCAACTTGTGCTTTAGCAGATACTTCAGTGTGTAGAAAAGGTCAATATTCTCCAGAATAGATTGAGAGTTGACTGGTTTTGTCTCTGATGAATGAGCTTCATCATGTGTTTGACTTCACTAAGGCTTGTAGAAGCCAATAATGAAATAACTACCGATAACGTAATAACCATACCATACCAACTTTAATTATAATGCACTTGAGGAACTTTACAGCTGGCCAAAGTGCCGTACACCAAACACAAAACAAGGGATTAAATAAGTAAGTAAACGTAATGATGACACAGGGTGTAAAGCGAGCTAAGAACAACAAAATACAACCTTCATAAAAACAAAGACAAATTAAAATCTGATTTAAAAAAAAAACAACAGACATGTCACTCATTGATTAAAAGCCAATGAGAAAAAGTGCATTTTTAGACGTGATTTAAAGACAGACGCAGACTGAGCCTGTCCAACATCTAAGGGCAACTGGTTCCACAGCTTTGGGGCGACAACAGAAAAGGCAACGGTCCACACCCACCAGGCTTCTGTTTAGCTTTTGGAACCACAAACTGCAGCTGATCTGACCTGAGAGCACGGGTGGGGTGGTGGGTGGGGGGTGGATCAGGTCAGACAGGTAGGAGGGGGCAAGGCCATTCAAACATTTAAAAGCAAATAGAAGAATTTTAAAATCAACTCTAAAACACACTGGCAACAGTGGAGTGGAGCTCAAACTGGGGAGATATGTTCATGATAATAACGGCCTATAATGTAATAAATTTGCTATTTTTAATATTAAACAGTTAAAAAAACATAACTGCAATATCTTACAATATTATTAATGACTTAATTTCTACACAACTATGCTGGTGTTCAGAGGCTGAATCATTCACAGTTCATTTCACAGCCTAGAGTCAGAAAGGAGAAAAAGTTGTGACGGTGAATTCGGTGCACATTGTCCTCTTCATGGCTGACTTTGGAGGGGGGGGGGGGCGTTTTTGGCAGGGAGTAGAATTCGGCACACCGGCGCGGTCATGTGACTTTTATTTACTTCTATTGTATGCTGCTCTGTTGTCTCTAAACACTGCCCCCTACAGGTGTGGAGCACTTCTGTTGGACTGACTGGTTCTGCAGCCTTTTTCATTTGCAGATGTTTGTTGTTTTTTTTTTTCCATCATTTCTTTATTTGCAGAACATTTGATGATTATGTGCTTTTGTTTCTTGCGGTGCATTTTGTTCATTTGCACCACGTTCCTCTCTCTGTCCCTGGTTTAGACTGTGTTTGAGTTTGTGAATTTGCATTGTTTCTGTGCTTTGAGGGGTTTTCTCTAACTGAGATGCACTGGACCATTGTAATGTGTTTGGCCCTTGTCGGCCACCATAGAAAACACTTTTTTTAAATTGTTTACAGTTAATATTTCAATATTAGGACTTATTTTTTAGTCAGTGTAAGTTTGGTTTGAGCCCAGCTTGAATATGAGTTCTATGAGTATGAGTTTCCATTTGTGTATTTGGTCTTTACTGGTGACCTGATCCTTCCAGATGCTGTCCATTTCTGCATGTGTTCATCTATACTCTGACTAAAGCTGACTGAGATAATTTGTTTTTTTCCCTCTTAACTCTGCAGTTTAGTTTCCTCAGCTGCAAATCTGATAATGCGCTGATGTGAAATAAATCAGGAACATGCTCACTGTGAAGAGGCTTTTCACTTCGCCTTTCATGAATATGTAAAATGATGTTGTGCTGCATTTCATTTACTCTCTTATTCCTTACAAAAACAGACAAACTCATTACCGGAGCCCACATTTCCATCAAAACGTGATTTCTTTGTGGCATAAAAGTGTCTTTTCAAACATTGTCAAATGAATGACAAACCCTCATGGGCTCTAACGAGGCTAACCTTGTGCTAAGAGACTGTTTTTTGTTTTTTTTCCTTTTACTAAAGGCGCTCATTCGACTCCACACCGTCTCTGGAGCTTCATTTTCAACTGTGACTCCTGTGTTTGCTCAGAAGGTTTTTCTGTGATGTGTGCTGTTATTCAATTTGTAATGCGGCGTTTTTAGAATTTGAATTACCACCTTCTGTCTCTTTCTCTTCTGTCATGGTCATTCCATCATGGTCCTGCTTCTCCTGGACTCGGTCGACTTCCATCAGGATCAGCTTTAACTCTGATCTCAGCTGGGATCAGCTGTTAATTGGACAGAACAGACTGTGGAGGGGACCACCTTCTATCCAAACCCCCCCACCCTTCCATCTTACTCAGCTCCTCTGTTTTCTTTTTTTTGTTTTAACTTCTGTATTTATTTTGCTGTTTGATCCAGTTGAACTTCTATAATAAAATTTTACTTCTGCAAACCACAAGTGGACGGCTCAACTGAGGAATGGTTGACTTAAATCCAGTCAAATACAGTTTACTCTGCAAAAGTCTGAGGCCAACTAGAGCGGTTTTTGCTTTAGTTGAAATCATTAGACATAGGGGAGACCGGGGACGGTTGTAACATTTTTGACATTTCTGTCTCTAACTTTGAGCTCTTTTAACCCAGTGTCTTCAAACTGCTGTGTAAACCAGCTTCAAGTGTCTGCTAATAAATGACCTAGAACACGTCTGTGCAACACAAAGAGAAAAGGCATGACTTCATCTGAAAATGAACTCGTCTTTGGAGCTTCCAATAAACGAACACAAATTAGTCTTATAATACTATGGAGGTTCGGAGCGGTGCGGACCGCCGCCAGCGGAAGTGAAAACCAAACTTGTGTCTCATTTGTCTTTTCTCTTCCTGCTGAAGCTAAACTTTTAAACCTTACAGAGAAAACGCTGCAACATTAGTATCACAGTAGTGTTCCTCTGTCGTCTACAGGTTTGGTATTACTGACTTTCTTCTTCTTCTTCATTAAACTTTCCTCTTCTTCGTGGTATTTGTCCAGTATGGTTAATTCAGAGCGGCGCCCCCTGGTGGATTAACTGACAAACGCTCATTCCAACACATTAAATGTCAGTAGCAGCACTTTGTTCCAGTCAGACTAATGACAACGACAATAAAGCACATTTACAAAAGGAACTAACAACTGGAATGGGATTATTAAGGACTAGGATCAGTACTCAGTATCAGCAAGTACTCAAATGTAAGTACTCGTACTTGTACTCGGTCTGGAAAAAAGTGGTATCAGTGCATCCCTACCCTAACCCTGACCAAGGTTATTATCGTAAACAAAAACTAATGAAATGATGAAAACTAGAATTGAAAAAACATTTTCGTTAACTGAAATAAATAAAAACTGCAATTAAAAGAAAAAAAAACATAACTAACTGAAACTGTATTGTGTGTTTACAAAACTAACTAAAACGGATAAAAATTATGGATAAAATTCCCTTCGTTTTTGTCTTTGTCAATGTTGGATTAATACGAAAGTGATTTATTTCACTCTAGCAATTTTATCTAGCGACACCATATAATATTTAAGGGTCCGTCACTTGTGGTTTCCAGTCGTCTTCTGGTCCCCACTCTACCTGGAAACATGGAGACTAAAGCAGCAGAGTCCTGTCTGGGATTGATTTGAATAGGAGCACAGAGAAGAAGAGAAAAGAGACGACTGAACTACAACTGAACTACAACTAAACTACAACTGAACTACAACTGAACTACAACTGAACTACAACTGAACTACAACTAAACTACAACTAAACTACAACTGAACTACAACTGAACTACAACTGAACTAAAACTGAACTAAAACTGAACTAAAACTGAACTACAACTAAACTACAACTGAACTACAACTGAACTAAAACTAAGCATTTAGAAAAAAATTAAAACTAATAAAAACTATCAAACCTGCTCTAAAAACTAATTAAAACGAACTGAATTAGAGAAAAAAAGTCCAAACTAAATAAAACTAAACTAGAATGAAAAATCCTAAACTATTTGAACCTTGACCCTAACCCCAGACTGTGTCACAGCTCATACATTCAACTGTCTGAGTTACTCTGGAAAACTGTCACCAAATCCAAACCATGTCCGATAATTTTCCAGAGGCGGCTGTGGTGGTTTAGAAACAGATGTGTGAAAATCTGCAGGAAAGACCAGTCACTGGTTCAGTCTGTGGGATGGATGACCAGGACCCAGGACCCAGGACCCAGGACCCAGGACCCAGGACCCAGACCCATGACCAGGACCCAGGACCCAGGACCCAGGACCCAGGACCCAGGACCCAGGACCCAGGACCCAGACCCATGACCAGGACCCAGGACCCAGGACCCAGGACCCATGACCCATGACCAGGACCCAGGACCCAGGACCCATGACCAGGACCCATGACCCAGGACCCAGACCCATGACCCATGACCAGGACCCAGGACCCAGGACCCAGGACCCAGGACCCAGACCCATGACCAGGACCCAGGACCCAGGACCCAGGACCCAGACCCATGACCAGGACCCAGGACCCAGGACCCATGACCCATGACCAGGACCCAGGACCCAGACCCATGACCAGGACCAGGACCCAGGACCCAGGACCCAGGACCAGGACCAGGACCCATGACCCATGACCCATGACCCATGACCCAGGACCCAGGACCCATGACCCAGGACCCAGGACCCAGGACCCAGTCCAGGAGCAGGAGGACGTCACCTCTACTTTCCAGAACCAGGAAATAAACGACATGTAACCACAGGGTTCAGGATTCACTGGTCAGCAACAGAAGGAAATGACACCTTCAGCTTATCCATGACCCTAAGACTTCTCTTTTCCTCCTTTTTCCTTCTCTTTTCCTCCTCTTGTCTTCCTTTTTCTTCCTCTTTTCCTTTTCTTTTCCTCCTCATTTCCCGCTCCCTTTCTTCCTTTTTTCCTCCTCTTGTCTTCCCCTTTTCCCTCTCCTATCCTCTTCTTTTCCCTCTGCTTTTCTCCTCTTTTCCTTCTCTTTTCCCTTGTCCTTCCCTCCTCTTTTCCTCCTCTGTTCCCTCTCTTTCCCTCCTCTCTTTCATCTTTTACTCTCTTGTCTTCTAATCATCTGGCAGTTGTAGACTCACCACCAGGCCTCTCATGTGCGCTAACAGCCACCTCTTTTTTTTTTTTTTTTTGCTGTGTCCAAACCAACACACATTTGGTCTTTCTTTCTTTCTTATTTATTTATTTTTTTTTGCTGTGTCCAAACCAACACCCATCCACACAGTGGTTCTTTCATGTGGTTGGTGCCCACCATCATCAGTGCTGAAGAAGGCCCAAATCTTTGATCCGTCTTTACTGTGTGATCAATCAGCTGGGCACAGATGCATGCTGGGAACACAGGCAGACGATCGTGTGTTTGTGCGTCTCTAAAACTCTATATTTAGGATCTTCTCAAACCAGCCAGTGTCACCTGCATCCACATCATAAGCAGTAAATTACATCTCCACACCCACTCCACAACATAAAGCAATTAGTAACTCATCACCTGAGATGAGGCGTGTGGGAGGACGGATAAAAATAAAAACTAGGCAACAAACCCAGCAGATGGATGGAGGACGACTCCTCATTAAATACCGCTGTGACAAGTCAACTCAAAGTGAACTTTTTCCCTGTACGCCGTCAGTATTTATATACGACTATAATATCTGTAATATCTGTAAAGACAAGCCCTGTATTTTCCAGCTGGTAAGAATATTATAATTAAGACATTGACTAAATCAGAACACACACAGGTTAACGACCAGACTGGTGATATGTCACATACACTGTAAAAAAATCTGTAGTTTAACAGAATTTTCACTGTTTATTTTATAGATTTTTCCTGTATTTTTAAGATACGGGAAAATATCAATGAAACGACAAAAACAGACTGTGATTTTACATGTCAAATGGAAAATAACATGAAAAAACTGTAACTGTGAAGAACCATAAAATTTCCATTTTTTAAAAGAATTTTTTTTTTGTTTTTCCACAGAAAAATACAGTTCAAATACATTTGCAAATGCATCTTAATTTCACAAATATTTCTTTTCTATTCATGAGATTAAACTGTTAATTTAAAGTTTAATACTGTAAAAAAAAAAAAAAAAAAACAAGATAAAATTACTGACAATTAACAGTAACAGAAGTATTAGTTCTGTCAGTTGAACCAGACTTGTTTGTTAATTGACAAATATCTTGTGTAATTACAGGAGGTTTCACAACAAAAATGTTGAATAAATGTATTTTTGTGAATGTATAACATGTATAAGCACTGATAAACTGTCCAAATACAGTTTTTATCAGTGGATTGGACAACTGAGTCTCACTGAAAATTTTATATATATATATATATATATATATATATATATATATATATATATATATATATATATATATATATATATATATATAACTTCCATCCATCCATCCCTAACAGAGATTCTCTCCCCACATTCAAATCCAGACTCCAAACTCACCTTTTCACAATAGTCTACCCACCATAAGTTCTACCCTCCATTTTACATCTTCATTTCTATATATAGAAATGATTCTTTTATCTGTTTATTTCTTTGAATTTTATGCATTGTTTGTTTTATCTTGTTGTACAGTTTATAACAAGACCACTTTATAACAAGATTTGAATTTGGTCAAAAATTTTTCTCTTTTTGGAGCACATACTACAGCCTTAGCATTTGAACACCAGGGGGTCCGATGAATGTTTGAATAAAGGCACAAAAAGCCTTGAAATACCTCCAGAAACACTTAGGTGGGCATCAGTAATGATCTAGAACACTTCAGAATTAGATTTCGAACATGGTCCAAAATGGGTGACAGTGGTGCAGTGGTTAGCACTGGTGCCTCACAGACAGAAGGTCCTGGGTTCGATTCCAACACCAGTCGACGGGGGGCGGGACCTTTCTGTGTGGAGTTTACATGTTCTCCTCGTGTCTGCGTGGGTTCTCTATGGTCCTCTGGCTCCTCCCACCATCTACACACATGCATTTGTCTCTGTATGTTCAGTCTGTGATGAACTGGTCACATGTCCAGGGTGAACCCCGCCTTCACCTCTGTGCAGCTGGGATAGGCTCTAAGTGACCCCCCCTGACCCTAGTGAGGATAAAGCCAGTTCAGAAAATGGATGAATGGTTTTGGAGCACATACTATAGCCGTACCATTTGAATATCCTATTCATACTTGGTTCATCCTCTGTATTAAAACGTTTCATATAGTTGTGTATATATATATTCAGGGCTGTATATGAAAATGACAGTCTATTAATAGTCCTATCACTTGTAAGATCACCATGGAAACATTCACCTGGCCACTGTTAGTAGACTATCATATAAGTTTAGTTTTGGATGTTTTTAGGATATTTCAATGTGCATATTTCAGTTGAATGAAAATATGTCAAAGCTAATTGTGCCTCATTAGTTCCATGTAATTGTCCTACATGTTAAATCCATTTCTAATCATTATTTAACTCCAGATTCCTCTGAAAAAGGTCTAGAAGTGCAGACATCATGTTTCTTATTGGATATCACCATTATTCTTTACAGGATAATATTTTCCTCATTAAAAACTATCAAACCTGCTCTAAAAACAAATTAAACTAACTGAATTAGAGAAAAAAAAGTCAAACTAAATAAAACTAAACTAGAATGTAAAAGCCCAAACTCTTGGAAGCTTGCCTGACTGGGCTGTTTTCATGCCCGTCCTTCAGTTCTGTGGTCTAAAGGTGGAACGTATGAACACACACTGACTAAACATTTGGAATTTCAATCCAATAATGTTGAAGGGTCAGAATGGCTGAGTTTGACCAACAGGTGTGTGTTCCCCGTCTTTAACCGGTCCTGTTGTAACGTCACATGTGTGTCAGGATGAACCAACAGAAGGGCGTTCGTTAACGTCCTCCATAAATGACGGAGCAGATGGAGTGAACGGTGGAGGATGAAAGCGTGGAGCTTTGAAACCACAGAAGGATGGAGGATGACAGATGAAGCCAAATGGAGGCAGCCGGCACTAATGAAACATAATTACAGAGGTGCACTCTGTACATATGTAATTATCTATGAATGGGACCGCAGAATTCAAATGGAAGCCAATGGACAGGAACATGTAGTACCCATGACAACCAGTAGAGGCTGAAGGACCTCTGACACTGACTGTGAACTTATTAAAAGGGTTAAAGTGTGTGTGTGTGTGTGTGTGTGTGTGTGTGTGTGCATAAAGCCCTGAAAATCAAACCAAAATCAAATCAAAGTTTATTTCTATAGCTCTTTATAATAACATAATGAAGCCCAAAGTGCTTTCCATGTCAGACAGGGGGTCAGACTCATGTTAGTTCAGTTCCACATCCAGCCTGATATGATCTAAAGTGGGCCGGACCAGGAAAATAATATAAATAATAGGACAATTATAATAACTTTGAAGTGAAAAAATTTAAATTCCGTAATGAAAATGTTTACATCTATGAACTGTACTAATAACCGTTAGAAACTGTTTTACACTCAAATATGTGAGTGCAGATCAGGCTGATCAAGAACAGTAATGGTCAGAATTCCAGTGGATGGGATGATGCAGAAGCACCTAAACTGTGTCGGCTGATCTGGAACTAAAACAACAAAATCCATGAATATACAAGAGAACAGCTGAAGAAGAACTGTCCACTGGACTGACCACTGGAGTGACCACTGGAGTGACCACTGTGCATGAAAGGGTTAAATTACACGACCCCCCCCCCCCCCCCCCCCCCCTCGGTAAACAGCCTAAATGCGGTAGTCCAGCGCCACCGTTGGTCTGAAAATCTCTAGAACACTCAGCCTTTTGCCCAAAATAACCGCAGATTTTTGGTACCGAGGTGGTTTAAAGTTAAAAGAAACTGGGGCAGGAGTTCATTAACTGTAATTATTTGTGCTTTCTGAGATGTAGTGCTTGCTGCGTGTTTCCAGTTGCATCATTCACTCAGCCCATGTCGAACAGGCCTGATGTGAATTCAGTTTGGTCCATGCCTCTTCTGTCTGTAATGCACCCACTCCCAGCCTCTCCTTGAACCTCTCTCTTAATTGTCCTCCTCTTTAAAGCAATCCTCACATTGTAAAAGGGGGCAGACATGACACATTCTCCTTTTTCTTCAGCATAAATTAAAAAAAAAAAAAAAAAAAGAGAAAAAAAGAAAACCTTGGTCTCTTTTATGAGGCAGAAAAACGTCTCTTTTTTCCCTTCAGGAACACGATTTGAATGGAATTATTCATAAAGCTTGATCTTTCACTGCAAAGTCAGAGGATGAAAATAAAAAGCATCCATTTTTGCTTAATCTGCTTCTGACAATTTGATATCTGCGCAGTACAACTGAACAGCCCAGCTCCACCTGGAGAGCGTTTCAGCAGCGTTGGGTAATCCTCCTGCACATTACTGCACCTGTCAGGATGAATGACTGAAAGGCCTGGAATACTTGGACTGTTCAGCCGCTTGAATTCCACACTTAAGTGAACAGAGTCTTTCAGCCGGTTCGTCTTTAACCTCGCTCATCTACACTCCAGGGACGATCCACGTCAATGACCTCGCATTTTTGTCGTACAAGGAACTATTTCCTGAAACGACAGTAAACTTTGAAGACAAAACACTACGGCTCATGAGAAAACATTTTTAAAACACATTTCCACATGGGTTTGGAAAAAAAATTATTAGATTTTACACGATATTTCATTTGTATTTCGATAAGTTAGGTCATAATAATAATTACTTGGTATCTCAAAATAATTGCTTGTGGTCACACAATGATGATAGTACTACACTGTAAAAAAAAAAATCTGTAATTTAACAGAATTTTCACTGTTTATTTTACAGATTTTCCCTGTATTTTTAAGATACAGGAAAATATCAATGATTTTTAGATGACAAAAACAGACTGTGATTTTACATGTCAAATGTTAAATGACATGAAAAAACTGTAACTGTGAATAACCAAAACATTTCCTTTTTTTTTCCATAGAAAAATACAGTTAAAATACATTTACAAATGTACCGTAGTTTCACAAATATTTATTTGTTTATTAAAGAATATTTACATGTATTAAAACAAACAAATTACCTATAAATATATAAATAATTTTCAGTGAGACTCAGTTGTCCAATCCACTGATAAAAACTGTATTTGGACAGTTTATCAGTGCTTATACATGTTATACATTCACAAAAATACATTTATTCAACATTTTTGTTGTGAAACCTCCTGTAATTACACAAGATATTTGTCAATGAACAAACAAGTCTGGTTCAACTGACAGAACTAATACTTCTGTTACCGTTAACTGTCAGTAATTTTATCTGGTTTTATTATTATTATTTGATACAGTATTAAACTTTAAATTAACAGTTTAATCTCACAAATAGAAAAGAAATATTTGTGAAATTACAATACATTTGCAAATGTATTTGAACTGTATTTTTCTGTGAAAAAAAAAATTCTTTTAAAAAATGTAAATTTTATGGTTATTCACAGTTAGTTTTTTCCTGTTCTTTTACATTTGACATGTAAAATCACAGTCTGTTTTTGTCATTTCATTGATATTTTCCTGTATCTGAAAAATACAGGAAAAATCTGTAAAATAAACAGTGAAAATTCTGTTAAATGAAAGATTTATTTATTTATTTATTTATTTAACAGTGTATTTCTGCAAACTAAGAGCTGCTGCTTGTGGGTTGGAGGTGAACCTGCACACGTGCAGGAATAACAGTAAAACCAAATGATGTCCAGGCGGTTCAGGCCAATGGTTCCCACTAATGAATGAAGTTCCATGCACAATCACAACTAAAGCTCTGCCAGTGTTAATAAGTACACATGCTGATCATCCAAGGGGAACATTTATTGTACTGGGCTTTAATTGGGTATTCTTCTATCAGTTGGTGTGAGAGCACCTTAAATTACTAATGATGTATCAGTGGCAAAAAATAACCCAGTTAACATACAAACTACTCTAAACGTGTACTAGATATGAGGAAAAACACACCCCATCAGTTCAGCTTCGTCAGTTAGGTCCATGAAATCAAATGAGTTGAACTAAAACAAAAGTTACTCATTCACAAAATAAGACCTGATAAAAGAATTTATGGACCCGTAGTTGAATAAATAAGGTAACCATTCCAGGAACTTGTCGGTTGACTTTGCGTACATGATAGTGATGTGTCGGTCACAAACGAAACGGTTCTGAGAGCCGGCTCTGTGACGTGAACGACGGGAGACGGCTCCTGACTGCGAGCAGCTCTGTTTTTTTCCTCCCTCTCTCTCTCTCTCTCTCTTTTTTTCTCTTCAAACCACGTTTATCCCTCTGGTATCCCGTCCTCCAAGGCCCTTACTAAGCACCTAGTGTGTTTTTTTCACACACTTGTGGAATAATGTCAAAAAAATTTTCATACAGTTTGTTTTTAATTCTTTTACGCTTTTTTCTATTTCATCAACTTGAGCCGTAAATAAAAATACCAAACACTCAATAATTGTCACATTTTTTAACCCTTTAAATGCCGTGTTTGTAATGGAAACAAACCAATTTTTGGATGAAAAAAAACACAAAAAATTTATTTTTTTCAATATACTCCATAAAAAGTGGATCACATATTATTTGATTTTTTCATCCTGGCATATGTCAGTGATTAACTCCAACACTGGTTAATTTGCATTATTATTATTATTTTTGGCGCTAGGTCAAATGTTCAAAAATACTAGCATCTGTCACCAAGTGTGCGTAAAATGCACACCTATAAATCAAACTATTAAATATTATATATTGATTCATTTTTCTGCTGTAATTTGATTTTATTTTTGTAAATCCAGCTCAGTCCTAATCATACAGATCAAATGTTAGAAATAGTGCGTTTTCTGCACACTTGGCAGACAGATGCTAGTCTGCTCATTTTCTTTTGTTTACAATGTGCACATTTGAGTTGGTGGACAGAATTTTAAAGATCATGAACAAATGAACAACTTTTGAATTCTAACCTTATTTAAACTGTGAAAAATAATATGAAGTTTTTTAACATGAAGTGCAAAGTGTGCGTAAAAGGCACACCTGGATACCGGAGGGTTAAATGGTCAGTATGTGCGGTGTTGTCTGTCTGCGCTGGGGAGAGGGGCGGAGTTAAACACACAGCAGAGGGGAGAGGGGCGGAGTTAAACACACAGCAGCAGGGAGAGGGGCGGAGTTAAACACACAGCAGAGGCGAGAGGGGCGGAGTTAAACACACAGCACACAGTAAGCACACGAACAGGAGGGAGACGACAGAGAAAGAGAGAGAGAGAGCAGGGACCACAACACAAACGGACTGGAAAGGTAAAAAAACGCTGAGAAAATGAGTGACAACAGGAAACGCAGCAAAATCTGGACTCATTTCAATGACACTGACCAAACTACGGCAGAATGTAGAGAGTGCACGACAAAAATCTGACATAGAGCTGGTTCCACAAACAACCTGCAGACACATGAGAGCTGTTCATCCACCAGAGCAACTGGAAGAAAAAAGAGAAGGAAGGGAACGTGACGTTAACCCTTTCATGCACGAAGTATGAAAACCTTAATTAAGATTTTTTAAGAGTGTTTTTGTTTTTATTTTTCTTCAGGCATGAAAAAAAACTATGGGACTGAATTATGAACCTAATACTGTATATTAATACTGTATATTAATACTGTACATTAATACTGTATATTAATACTGTATATTAATACTGTACATTAATACTGTATATTAATACTGGTATTAATACTGTATATTAATACTGGTATTAATACTGTACATTAATACTGTATATTAATACTGTACATTAATACTGTATATTGATACTGTATATTAATACTGTACATTAATACTGGTATTAATACTGTACATTAATACTGTACATTAATACTGGTATTAATACTGTATATTAATACTGTACATTAATACTGTATATTAATACTGTATATTAATACTGTACATTAATACTGTATATTAATACTGGTATTAATACTGTATATTAATACTGGTATTAATACTGTACATTAATACTGTATATTAATACTGTACATTAATACTGTATATTGATACTGTATATTAATACTGTACATTAATACTGGTATTAATACTGTACATTAATACTGTACATTAATACTGGTATTAATACTGTATATTAATACTGTACATTAATACTGCATATTAATACTGTATATTAATTCTGTACATTAATACTGTACATTAATACTGGTATTAATACTGTACATTAATACTGTATATTAATTATTGTGTACATTTTAAAGAATGATTTTCCAAACTATTTTTATGTCACTACTCATAAATAAAATATAGACTCACATCTTTTCTCCAATCTCTGCTCTCCCCAGAATAAAAACTACCACATCTACAGCCTGTGGATCCCCACAGGTCACATACTAGTAAACTATAGAATCTATAATAATGGTCACTCCAGAGTGTCTGAGACTGGGTCGTGTTTTATTCATGTTCCCTGTTTTCTGCCTTTATTTTCTATTTTATAAAAGGGTTAAATGTTTCCTTCTTCGTCTCCAAAGGGACGTTCAGCTCCTGTTTACACAACACACAAGCATTTCCGTTGCTTTGTTGGGTTTAAACAACTATGGAATGAACACAGGAATGTTGACAGGACTGAAAGCGCTGCAGTACCTGTGCACACCAGCAGTCTGGGATTTCACTTCAGAATGACTCCGCCCACCTCACCACTGGGGGTTGGACAAGTACAGTCAGCTTTCATTGCTGTTGTCGTCCGGTTCGCTGTGTCATGTCCGTGCACAAAGCGGAGCAAGACGTCAGCGTTTTCACTGAAAACTCTGTTTAACCCGTTGACACAGCACTGATGGCTGTGGCATGAATGACAGGTTTTTACTCCAGGGACTGAACACAGGGAATGCACATCCGTCACTTCCCCCCAGGCCACGCCCCCAGGCCACGCCCCTCTCAGTCAGACTGAGCGGCAAAAACAAACCGGCTCAACATGGCGGAGTATAGCAGTAACTCCAGCCAGAGCAGAAAACTGTGGAATATGAGATGAAATTACAGACAACTGGACTGGACATGGGTCCATCCAAGCTACAAAACAACCAGTGTTCTACCAACACTGATCTGGGACAGAAATCACCTATCCTGACATTTACATGAACCTGAGTTCAACGCTGGGAAAATCCCCGATGCAAAGGCTGAAAGCATCCAACAGACCCAGAGTTGTGTCCATCCTGGTCCTGGTTCATTAGAGGATTCCAGCTGGTGAGTGCTTTCATTCAACATACTATTGTTTTGGAGGTTTTGTGTCAGTGCAGACGGATTCTGTTGGCGGTGATTTGGGCGGTAAAGGCCCAGCAGTAGTGCTCACAGTTCACTACTGATTTACTGGAGTTGAACCCTTAGTACTGACCCAAGTGAGTGGATGATCTACTGGTACTGTGGAGATTTAAGGAGAGTTCACATCAAATACTGGATCCAACACAGATCCAACAGCTGTGTGCTAGAGGAGCCCCTGATCTGGAAAACTAGGTTAGCCTCAGTTTAAGCTAGTTTACAAATCATGTAGAGCACAAGGTTCACAATCACACAACTGAAGACACAAACGATTCAGTTCTGAAATCTAGAACTAAATGACAGATGCTAACATGAAGAGCTTTACTAAGAAGGAACGTTAGCCAAAACCAGATGGAATTTAAGGGATGAGTTTACACAAGAATACAGCATAAATTAATGTTACCTGACACGAAATGTCAACCACAGATCCAGGTTTGGTTGTCTGGATTCCAGTTCTTTCTCTGAATTGCAGCGATCCATCTGCTTCTTCTGTCTGTGGCTTTAGGTCTCCGCTAAAACGAGAGCTCCCAGTGCTTTTAAACCTATTTGTGCGATCAGTGGCACAACAGCTCTGACCCATTTTTAGATTGTTCTAAAGTTTTCGCAGTATTCAAGCCAAAGCCGCTACTCATCTGCCTCTGTCTGACACTCAGTGGGCGGAACCACAGTGACTTCCACTAGTGCTGACGTCACGTGCAGACCCTCTATTCCACATCCAAACTCCTGCTGTTTGGAGTCAGCGCTCGTGGAACCGGAGGCTTTTCTGAAACAAATATCTGTAACAACGGCACATCCCATTTGACTTTCATTTACCTGAAATCCATTTGCTGTGTGGGTTTGTCTGGATGTCATCTGAAGGTGAGACTTTTCCCAAATCGAACCCATGCCTTGGCTCCAGTGTTTGGTCTACAGTGGCAGCAGGGCTTCAGGCGGTTCCTCTGGGGTGGATTCCAGCGCCCTCTTCATCTTTTATTAAGGCCATCATCTGGGGTGAGTCAACATATTAGAGTCTACATTAATAATTCCAATTCAATTCTCTTGGAGTTGTGTTTGTTCACTCCAGACCCTCTAACTGAGGTCAAATCCAGACAGACCACCTCAGTGCCTCATATGGGGGGGGTCTGTGATCCAGACCCAGGTTAAATATAGGACAGTTCTGGGCGGACTGTGGAGCTGCTTCTACAACACAAACACTGACCATGGAATGGACATGAGGTGGACGACAACAGCTGATGCACATGTGACCTCCACCTGCGTGTCTTTGAATATGTCTGTTTATGGGGACGGCCATGGCTCAGGTATTAGGGTGGGTCGTCCAGTAACTGAAGGGTTGGGGGTTCAAATCCCATTCTGTCCCAGTCAGTCCGTTATGGTAAGACACTTCACCCTCCTTGCCTCCAGTGCCACCCACACACTGAAAAAAAAAAACTGTAATTTAACAGAATTTTCACCGTTTATTTGACAGATTTTTCCTGTATTTTTAAGAAACAGGAAAATATCAATGAAATGACAAAAACAGACTGTGATTTTACATGTCAAATGGAAAAGAACATGAAAAAACTGGGGGGTGGGGGGGGGGCAGATCTGTCTTGGCGGAGGTCTGCACTTTCTGGTACTCAGTATCGGCAAGTACTCAAATGTAAGTACTTGTACTTGTACTCGGTCTGGAAAAAAGTGGTATCGCTGCATCCCTAGTAAACACGTTAAATGGGTTGGACGAGTTCTTTTGACCATTTGAGAGACCCAACCCTCTGTTGTCCTGTTAGCAGATCAGCTTTAAGTCAAGTTTGCACACATTTTTACACGTGCAGACCATTAGTAGATCAGGTCTTAGCCTTTAGTGGACGTTTCTGAGTCAACCACATCTGCAGTTTTGCATCTGTTTAGTTTTTTTAGTGTTGACTATGGTTCAATTCATGAAAGTAATTTAAATGAAAAACACCCAAGGACATGAATACTTTTATAAGCACTGTAACTGGAATTTCACTCTGGAAAGAAGTTAGAGGAAACAAACCCACAGGCTCTGCTGTTATTCCCTCCTCCAGGAGCTGCTGTCATCACTTTGCTTTGTGTGTTTGTTTGTTTGTTTGTTCTCATCTTTAGTGTAAAACTCTTCCACCCATCTTTCCCAGATCTTCCCCACAGATAGGCCTAGGCCCTGGGACCAACCCAGTCCATTTTGGTCCCAGTAGGACAAAGTTCAAGGTCACAGCAAGGTCACAACATCTACAGTTTTCCTCTAGCAATTTTCCAAAATTCATCAAAAATTCGAAATGACTCTGATTCTCCTCCAGTTGGATCCACCTGTAGCTTAGAACAATCTCTTGTATGTGGAACTAAATTGTCCACATCCACTGTGGAATGTGGACTCTGTGGACATTTACACTGAACACTGAAAATCCCATTTCCCACACATTTAAAATTAGAACTCAACTAATATTGATGTGAATTGAATCTAATTGGACAGACACATGACTGGGACCAGATTCAACTGTTTCTGTGTATGGAACAACCTGGAAACTGTGGAATTTAAACAGAAATCGTCGATCCACACATGCACAGCGTTCAGGGTGAAGGAGGAGGTTTGCGTTCTCTGAACACTGGTTCTGTATTCAGCCTCAGACATGAGTTCTGCAGAACCATGACGTCAGATTGAACTCAGGGAGAAGAACTCCTTACATTCATGCACAGACAAGAGGAACATTTCCTGAAGAAGCTGTTCATGTCTGTGCTGATTCATCCTCTGGGATATTTCCTCTGCCTTCGTCTTGCATGTGATGGTGTACATCACCCCCCCCCCCCCCCCCCCCCCCCGTTCAACAGGTCTGTAGTCCAGCTCTGTGCACTGCGTCCAAATGAATCATAAGTGATTCTTCTGTGAGTGTACAACCCTCTGCTTGGCCCCATCTTTTTTTTTTCCACAGAGTCATTCCAGTCTCTTCCATTTCACTTGGTCATTCAAATAGCACATGTGTTCCATTTGTACCTTTTTCTTCCATTCGATGTCTGAATAGAAGCCTTGCTGCTGTGTTGGCCTGTGATTGACAGGTCTGGATGATAGCTCACCCACCTGATGAGTTGGGTTATTTAATAAAACACATCTTTTCTTGACTGACAGCTCAGCTTTGTTCAGTGCAGGTCTCTGCTGGCTTCACAACAGTCTCAGAGTTGGTTTTATTTATTTATTTTTTGTTTTTGTTCTTTTGGTCCCACCTCCCGTCTTCAGCTCTTTTTGTCCAGTTTATCTGTTTGAGACTTAACGTTTGCCTTGAGCGTCAAAAAGGTGTCTATTGTTTTCTAGTGAATATGATTTTACTGTCGTACTGGAACTGATGTGCATTATCCCTCTGAATATAAACTCAAGTACAAGTTGAGATAATCCTGCAAGAAAAATATAGTAAAAAAAAAAAAGAAAAGAAAAGAAAAATACTACACTACTGTACAAGTCCTGCTACGACTGATGTGTGTGTGTGTGTGTGTGTGTGTGTGTGTGTCACTGACATGAATTTTTCATGATGGCCATAGGAAGACACAGATACAGAGTCAATAATAATAGGATAGAGCAAAGGGAAAAAATGAATAGAATGAATTCTAAGTATGAATGAATCACAGCATCATTAAACTATACAACAGCACAACATAAGACTGAGAATTACATCAAAAATACTCATATATGTGATTTATTCTGTATGAAAAGAAGTGCTAAATTATGATCCTATCCACATGCTCTTAAATGTACAGTATGTATACGTGCGTTTGGTTGTGATGAAGCACAACAGCGTGGGCAGTTGGGATGTTGAAAACCTTTGCCAAGAGGAAGAAGAATAGAAGCTGATTTATTCCTTTGTGTCTACATCCAGCAAAAACAAATTGGAAGAACAAATAAGCATGAGAGAGAGAGAGAGAGAGAGAGAGAGAGAATAAATAAATAAATAAATAAATAAAACTTGTGTTAGACTAGCAGCACCTCAGGGCACGAGGAATCTGTGGTTTATGTCCATGTGCTCTGAATATGGAACCGACCACAGCGATGGCTGTCAACAGCATGTGTGGATAGTGATATACTGTATATATATATATATATATATATATATATATATATATATATATATGTATATAGATAGATAGATAGATAGATACTTTATTGATCCTTTGCAGGAAATTGGTTTGTTTTATATATATATATATATATATATATATATATATATATATATATATATATATACTAAAAAAAATCTGTAATTTAACAGAATTTTCACAGTTTATTTTAGATTTTTCCTGTATTTTTAAGATACAGGAAAATATCAGTTGTTATGACCTTGGGTCATAATTTGTTTATTTACGTGTATATATGTACATATGTTCCTGTTTAGTGTGTGTGTTCTCCCTCCATCCTGTAGGGGTGCTGTGCCCTTTTTGTGTCTGTTGTTTTACAGGAAGCTGATTGGTGGAGTGTGATAGTCCGGCCCCTTTCATTGGCCTTGGATCCAGCCGTTCGCTCTCTCTCTCTTTTGCCTCCTACCAGCTTCCAGCCGTGTGTTCCTGTGTGTGATCGTCAGTCTGCGTGTGTTTTGTGTGATACTTCGTTTGTACACAGTTGTAAATAGTATTTTTGTAAATTCGATCCTTTTCTGGTAGGGGAGGACGGCTCTTTTGTTTTTCCCGTTTTTTCCTGTTTTTGGTTAGGGAGTTTAGGTTAGTTTTCTGTATTTTATTTCGTGCTTTTATTTTTAGGTAAGTTAGTTTTGAACAGTGAAGAAGATCTTTTCTTTGTTGTTTTAGCCGCGCCCTCCCCTGACCCTTCTTTAGTTGATTTAAAAATAAACGCTGTGAACTTTAGTTTTTTTGACTGACGTGTGTGCTTGGGAGCTGGGAGGGGACAAAAGAAGAGCAATATTCTGTTCGCCCTGGTAAACCCCTAGGCTGGGGTGTAATACAATGAAATGACAAAAACAGACTGTGATTTTACATGTCAAATGGAAAATAACATGAAAAAACTGTAACTGTGAAGAACCATGAAATTTACATTTTTTAAAAGAAATTTTTTTCTTCTTTCACAGAAAAATACAGTTAAAGTACATTTGCAAATGTATTGTAATTTCACAAATATTTATTTTCTATTTATGAGATTAAACTGTTAATTTAAAGTTTAATACTGTTAAAAAAAAAAAAAAAAAATTAAACAAGATAAAATTACAGACAATTAACTGCAAAAGAAGTATTAGTTCTGTCAGTTGAACCAGACTTGTTTGTTCATTGACAAATATCTTGTGTAATTACAGGAGGTTTCACAACAAAAATGTTGAATAAATGTATTTTTGTGAATGTATAACATGTATAAGCACTGATAAACTGTCCAAATACAGTTTTTATCAGTGGATTGGACAACTGAGTCTCACTGAAAATTATTTAGATAATATAAATATATATATATATATTTATATATTTATAGGTAATTTGATTGTTTTAATACATGTAAATATTATTTTATGGCGCCCCTGTGTTGAGGAAACCAGAACATGTGTTTGTTAGCGCAGTCGAAGCTGACAGTTCAGGTGAATTCATCCCATGGCAGAGCTCCTTCTGTCGTTTACTCCTTTTACAAATCAGTTTACCTGACTGCAATTCACTGAAATATAATTAATCCATTTTAGCCTCAAAAACCACCCAGAAATACTTTAAGTGTTGTGTGCATGTGTGTGTTGTTACTACGGTGTTGTGTGCATGTGTGTGTTGTTACTACGGTGTTGTATACATGTGTGTGTTGTTACTACGGTGTTGTGTGCATGTGTGTGTTGTTACTACGGTGTTGTGTGCATGTGTGTGTTGTTACTACGGTGTTGTATACATGTGTGTGTTGTTACTACGGTGTTGTGTGCATGTGTGTGTTGTTACTACGGTGTGTGTGCATGTGTGTGTTGTTACTACGGTGTTGTATACATGTGTGTGTTGTTACTACGGTGTTGTGTGCATGTGTGTGTTGTTACTACGGTGTTGTGTGCATGTGTGTGTTGTTACTACGGTGTTGTATACATGTGTGTGTTGTTACTACGGTGTTGTGTGCATGTGTGTGTTGTTACTACGGTGTTGTGTGCATGTGTGTGTTGTTGCTACAGTGTTGTATACGTGTGTGTTGTTTCTACGGTGTTGTATATGTGTGTGTGTTGTTTTTACAGTGTTGTGTGCATGTGTGTGTTGTTGCTATGGTGACGTATGTGTGCCTGTGTGTGTGTGTGTGTGTGTGTGTGTGTCCAGTTTTGGTGTGGATTGTGTTAGAGCTCAAACACACACTACGATGCTTCATTTCATAAGACTTTGTTTCACAACCTGGAGGTGTGACAATCTGTCTCATGCACACACACACACACACACACACACCCTCACACAACACACACACACAATCACACACACACGCATGCACACACGATCATTCTGGGCTACTCGAGGTAAGGAGCTGTGTGTGTGTATATGTGTGTGTGTGTGTGTGTGTGTATATGTGTGTGTGTGTGTGTGTGTGTGTGTGCGTGTGTGTGTGTGCGTGTGTGTAAGTAGGCGGGAGGAGACATTCTGAATGTATTAAACCCACACCAACCATTCAAAGTACACCAGCAACAAGTCATGAATCTCCAACAAGAAATAAATCAGTGCTGTGTGTTGAAGTCTGGGGCTGAGATAGAAGAGGCGGGGGTGCAAGTCTGTGCACCTATGAGACCGGGGTGTGTGTGTGTGTGGGGGGGGGGGGGGGCTCTGGGGGTGATGCCACAGTCATTCTGGGGAGGCAGCTTGTTTGTTTGTTTGTTGAAGAATATATGGAGCATCATGATAATTCCCACATGCAAACACAGTCCTAGAACACATGGAGCACACACGTACACGGGGGGGGGGGGGGCAGTTATTTATTGGATTCTTAATGGAGTAGTGAGTCACCCTGCTGGTCTGGGTTCATATTCTATATTAGGAGGTGGTTTTTGTTTTGTGGTCAGCCCAGGAGAGAGGGGGGGGGGCAGGGGGATTCACTGACCATTACAACGAAGTCTGTCAACTTTGGAGTTCCATTAAAGGTGCCGTATGTAGGACTGTGGTCCAAACTGGTACTGCAGTCACAGTCAAATACTGTACAGCGTGGTACCTGATTCTGTTGGTTTCTGTAAATTGGCTTCAGTCTGGTTTGGACCAAGTCTGTATGTAAAGTGTCATGAGAGAACGTTTTTGTTGCGATCTGGCGCTATATAAATAAAATTTTATTGATTGAGAGATTTAATTGGTTTTCTCCTGTAAATTGCTTTGGAAAAAAGCGTCTGCCAAATGCATAAACATAAACATAATAAACAACCCCCCCCCCAGACTAGGGGTGTCCAGATCCAGCATGAGCGTCTACTACCAGTGTTTCCACTAATCCTGTCCATCACAGCAGACATTTCATACAAACAAACCCTCAGCAGACTGACTGGACACCAGTCTGATCTACACTGAACAAAAATATAAATGCACCACTTTTGTTTTTGATCCCATTTTTCATGAGCTGAACTCAAAGATCTAAAACTTTTTCTCTGTACACAAAAGGCCTATTTCTCTCAAATATTGTTCATAAATTTGTCTAAATCTGTGTTAGTGAACACTTCTCCTTTGTCCTTTGCTGAGATAATCCATCCACCTCACAGGTGTGGCAGATCCAGATGCTGATTAGACAGCAGGATTATTGCACAGGTGTGACTTAGGCTGGCCACAATAAAAGGCCACTCTAAAATGTGCACTTTTACTGTATTGGGTGGTCCAGGGGGGTCAGAGAACCAGTCAGTATTTGGTGTGACCACCATTTTCCTCGCACAGTCTTCTTCATGAATTCTCTGAAACAGCTTTGGAGATGGCTTATGGTAGAGAAATGAACATTCAATTCACAGGCAGAAGCTCTGGTGGAGATTCCTGAAGTCACATGACCAGTGCATATTCCCTCAAAACTTGTGACATCTGTGGTATTGTGCTGTGTGATAAAAGTGCACATTTTAGAGTGGCCTTTTATTGTGGCCAGCCTAAGGCACACCTGTGCAAAAATCCTGCTGTCTAATCAGCATCTTGATCTGCCACACCTGTGAGGTGGATGGATTATCTCAGCAAAGAACAAGTGTTCACTAACACAAATTTAGACAGATTTGTGAACAATATTTGAGAGAAATAAACCTTGTGTGTACACAGAAAAAGTTTTAGATCTTTGAGTTCAGCTCATGACAAATGGAGCAAAAACAAAAGTGGTGCGTTTATATTTTTGTTCAGTGTAGAATAGAACAGACAAACGTCCTGAACACTGATGAAAGTTTACACACATTCAGGAGAAAGAGAAAAGAAATGAGCCGCAAGTTTACCTTTGACTAACATCAAGTACAAGAGGCACGGATCCCTCCTCCCGGACCACCCCCTGGCTGAACCATGGACGCTGGACTAACAACTCCCCCCCCTTCAGATTACACACCACTACATGCAGAGGTCACTTCCACAGAAAACACTGAACTACAAGGAGCTACCATGGCAACAGACCAGTCCTGCACCAGTACCAGGTCTGTTCACCAGGACCAGGAGAAGAGACCACCAGTCTGGGACCAGGTGCAGACGGTGGTCCCGGCTCTCAGTGGTTCTTACGGTGGTCAGACTAAGGCAGAGCCGGCGTCAGTCTTCTAATTCTTCTCCTCTTTCAGTCGTCTGTTTCTCATTCTTCTCCTCTTTCAGTCGTCTGTTTCTAATTCTTCTCCTCTTTCAGTCGTCTGTTTCTCATTCTTCTCCTCTTTCAGTCGTCTGTTTCTCATTCTTCTTCTCTTTCAGTCGTCTGTTTCTCATTCTTCTCCTCTTTCAGTCGTCTGTTTCTAATTCTTCTCCTCTTTCAGTCGTCTGATTCTCATTCTTCTTCTCTTTCAGTCGTCTGTTTCTCATTCTTCTCCTCTTTCAGTCGTCTGTTTCTAATTCTTCTCCTCTTTCAGTCGTCTGTTTCTCATTCTTCTCCTCTTTCAGTCGTCTGTTTCTCATTCTTCTCCTCTTTCAGTCGTCTGTTTCTCATTCTTCTCCTCTTTCAGTCGTCTGTTTCTCATTCTTCTCCTCTTTCAGTCGTCTGTTTCTCATTCTTCTCTCTTTCAGTCGTCTGTTTCTCATTCTTCTCCTCTTTCAGTCGTCTGTTTCTCATTCTTCTCTTTCAGTCGTCTGTTTCTAATTCTTCTCCTCTTTCAGTCGTCTGTTTCTCATTCTTCTCCTCTTTCAGTCGTCTGTTTCTAATTCTTCTCCTCTTTCAGTCGTCTGTTTCTCATTCTTCTCCTCTTTCAGTCGTCTGTTTCTCATTCTTCTCCTCTTTCAGTCGTCTGTTTCTCATTCTTCTCCTCTTTCAGTCGTCTGTTTCTCATTCTTCTCCTCTTTCAGTCGTCTGTTTCTCATTCTTCTCCTCTTTCAGTCGTCTGTTTCTCATTCTTCTTCTCTTTCAGTCGTCTGTTTCTCATTCTTCTCCTCTTTCAGTCGTCTGTTTCTCATTCTTCTCCTCTTTCAGTCGTCTGTTTCTCATTCTTCTCTTTCAGTCGTCTGTTTCTAATTCTTCTCTTTCAGTCGTCTGTTTCTAATTCTTCTCTTTCAGTCGTCTGTTTCTAATTCTTCTCCTCTTTCAGTCGTCTGTTTCTAATTCTTCTTCTCTTTCAGTCATCTGTTTCTCATTCTTCTCCTCTTTCAGTCGTCTGTTTCTCATTCTTCTCTTTCAGTCATCTGTTTCTCATTCTTCTCCTCTTTCAGTCGTCTGTTTCTAATTCTTCTCCTCTTTCAGTCGTCTGTTTCTCATTCTTCTTCTCTTTCAGTCGTCTGTTTCTCATTCTTCTCCTCTTTCAGTCGTCTGTTTCTCATTCTTCTTCTCTTTCAGTCGTCTGTTTCTAATTCTTCTCCTCTTTCAGTCGTCTGTTTCTCATTCTTCTTCTCTTTCAGTCATCTGTTTCTCATTCTTCTTCTCTTTCAGTCGTCTGTTTCTCATTCTTCTCCTCTTTCGTCGTGTTCTAATTCTCCTCTTTCAGTCGTCTGTTTCTCATTCTTCTTCTCTTTCAGTCGTCTGTTTCTCATTCTTCTCCTCTTTCAGTCATCTGTTTCTAATTCTTCTCCTCTTTCAGTCGTCTGTTTCTCATTCTTCTCCTCTTTCAGTCGTCTGTTTCTCATTCTTCTCCTCCAGATCCTTGTTTCTTTTCTCTCTTTGTCTCTTTGTCGTCGTTGGAATAATCCCTTTAGTCCTTTTGGGTTTCTTCAGGTCACACATTTGTGCTCATAAATGTTCAGCTGCAGCTCAGTGGAACTGCCAACCTGGATGAACTAAGGTACTGACTCTGTGATTGGACGACAGGTGATGGGTGGAGCCTCAGACCAAAACACACGATGACATCATAAACATCATTTAGGGGCTGACACTGAGCTTTAAATGTGAATCTTCTGTGTGGAATACTACTGTCACTGAGATCAGGACTGAAATGAACAGGATTCCTTCAGGTCTGACAGTCAGGACCATTTTAGAATTAGAACAGAATGCACACAGACTGCACCTTTAATTTGTTGGAGCAAGATATGACGAATAACTTTAAATACACGTGGTGATATGCATTCCATACTGGAAAAAATTGGATGGATGCATATTTTGTATTTATATTTATATTTTCTACCAAAGTTATGACAGTGGTGAATGTTAGTTCTGATATCGACAAACAATCAGAGACTGAATGTGTGTGAACAGACACTGAACTTTAGGTTTGTTTTACTGATAGAAAAAAAAAAAAAACAAGATCCTGTAAATCCTGTAAAAAATCAAATTTAAAAAAAATATTTAATGCATTCAATGACTGATTTACCTGTTCTTAAGATTCTAAACGATATTTAACAATGTCAGTAAAAATGGTCTGAAATATTACCCACACATTCTGAATTTATGGACGTGTCATTGGTCACTTTTAAAGACCAGCTGCTTTGACAAAAAGTTGGAAAATAGCGCCACCTAGTCCACAAGATAAGTTTAAATGAGGAAAAGTGCACAGACGAAGGTGTGGAATGGGAACTGTGATCTGAAAGTGTCTAAATGTTTCCATATTTAAAAGCCAGTAAACCAGAATTCACCTTTCCCTTTATTTCAACCGTCCTTTAATGAGCACGGGAACATCCAACACTTGAACGCAACAGTTTCCTGCTCTGAACTGAACCAGAGGCAGCCCCCCCCCCATGCATGTACCCCCACTCCATATGAAATACAGGCTGAAAACACTCCACACACTCCTCTGTACATTTGAACAACAAAGGTCAAACACAGTGTGGCTGCGTTTTAACGAGACGTTGAGAGCGAACGCTGTCAGATGTAATTCCAGTTCTGTGACTTTGTTTGTTTTTTTGTATGTATGTACGCCACCAGCGCTTCAGTCATCATGTATGAGATAAAAAAAAAAACTACAAACAACTGCTTTGGCAAAAATAATTAAAGGAGAAAATGCCTTCATGATGCACCGCTACAGGAGCATGTTATAGGAGTGAATAATAGGACAGTACTGGGGGGGGGGGGCAGTAACCCTGGAATAACCCCTCATATAGAGAACAACCCCAGCTTTTGCAACATTATTTATAAACCTGTACAGCTTGTATGGATCAGATGTCAGGAGTCAAAGCTCAAAGCGAAGGAGCAAAAAAAAAAAAAAAAAAAAGAAAAAGGATGTGAAGGAGCATCAGTTCTGGATGAGCTGTAGAGGGCGCTGTACTGTGACACTAGACAAAGCTAAAGAGAACTGGAGACGGTTACAGTTCAATCCAAACACCTCCACACAAAACACATGTGACCACGGCGACCCCCCCCCACCCCATGCAGGTTTAAAGGTTTGAAGTACGCGTCGGATTTTTATGAAGGAAATAATCAGGGACTGTGAATAAAAGTAGTCAACAGCTACAACTGTACACTGTTAAAAAAAAAAAAACAACTAGAAAAAACCCCCGTAATATTCTGGCAGCAGGGACGCCGAAAAAATCCTGTTAAATAACAGAAAATAACCATCTCATAAACATACGGTAATTTACCATAATTCAAATACAGTTTTTTGCCCTAACTTTACATGAGATTTTGCTTTTTTTTTTTTTTTTTTACTTTTTACTGTTTAATAAAGAATATTTACATGTATTAAAACAATCCAATTCCCTGTAAATATATATATAAATAATTTTCAGTCAGACTCAGTTGTCCAATCCACTGATAAAAACTGTATTTGGACAGTTTATCAGTGCTTATACATGTTATACATTCACAAAAATACAGTTAATCAACATTTTTGTTGTGAAACCTCCTGTAATTACACAAGATATTTGTCAATGAACAAACAAGTCTGGTTCAACTGACAGAACTAATACTTCTGTTACTGTAAATTGTCAGTAATTTTATCTCATTTTATTTTATTTTTTACAGTATTAAACTTTAAATTAACAGTTTAATCTCATAAATAGAAAAGAAATATTTGTGGAATTATGATACATTTGTAAATGTATTTTAACTGTATTTTTCTGTGAAAAAAGAAAAAATTCTCTTAAAAAATTGAAATTTTATGCTTATTCACAGTTCCAGTTTTTTCCTGTTCTTTTCCATTTGACATGTAAAATCACAGTCTGTGTCATTTCATTGATATTTTCCTGTTTCTTAAAAATACAGGAAAAATCTGTAAAATAAACAGTGAAAACTCTGTTAAATTACAGTTTGTTTGTTTGTTTTTTTTACAGTGTACCGCAGCACTATCTATGCAATGCATATAAGCTCAACCAGACCCCCCCCCCCCCAGGTCTGGTGTTGGAAGTTCCCAGTAACCGTATTCTGTTTAAAAACCTTCTTCATTCTTTTCAGGTCACTTCTTTACGGAGCCCGGGAAGGGACATGAAGAGAAAAAAATTTATTGCGTTATAACGCAATAGTTCAAAAGTATTGCGTTATAATGCAATAGTTTTTGCGTTATAACGCAAAACTATTGCGTTATAACGCAAAAGTATTGCGTTATAATGCAATAGTTTTTGCGTTATAATGCAAAAGTATTGCGTTTAAACGCAAAAGTATTGCGTTATAACACAATAGTTTTTGCATTGGGATCTGCATTCGGGATCGGACAGGTGGTCAGGTCAGACACACCTGGACCTGCAGGCCTGTGCCCTATGCATGTGGAGTTCAGATGACCGTAACTCTGTCATTATTTGTCCAATCAGAAAAATTCCTGTGGTTTCTGAAACCTGAGACTCTGTGCTTTATGGACATTCTCGGGTCAGTGCGAAAATTTCACGGGCACCTGTCCTAGAAGACGCAAAATAAGCCATTCGGTGACTGGGGACGCACACAGCAGAGCGGATTCACGGAGCGAAGAACCGGAGCGCATAACGGAGTGGATAACGGATTAGATCTAGTTTTGGAAAATGTAGGCAAGACGGATATCCCAAGTCCCATGACCCCCCTGGAGGTTTACGGATGGATTTGGGACCGAAGGAGCGACTGATGGAGCAACATCTGAAGAAGAAAGGTAAAGTTCACCCAGTTCCATTTAGTGGATTTTCTCCATGACTGAAGCACTGTCTGCTTTTATCTGTGGAGTTTTTACTTGTTTCACTTTAGTACATGTGTAAACTGACGATTATACTGCATCGTGGTTTTATAGAATAAAGTACGAACCGTGTAGAGTATGTGTTAGTTTGGAGTATGTTGGACTTTCTGTGCGTAAAAGTGCGCATGACGCTCTCCAAAATAAGAGTGCAAACGCTGATGTTCGGTGACTTTTTTTCTTCAATAGTACAATTTGACCTTGTTTTGTTTGTCTAATACATTGTTCTACGTGTGTTATTTTTCCATGTGTCCACCGGTAGTTACATTCAAGGATGAAGAGAGAGAAGTCACGGTGATGAACAAAGGCTGTGGAGATGAGAGCAGAGACTGAAGACTGTCCACACACAGATGAAGGACGGAGGAAGAGACTGATGATGAGTTCAAAGACCACAGACAGTCAACACATCCACAGGAGGACGGACTTTTACCACAGACAGTGAACACATCCACAGGAGGACGGACTTTTACCACAGACAGTGAACACATCCACAGGAGGACGGACTTTTACCACAGACAGTGAACACATCCACAGGAGGACGGACTTTTACCACAGACAGTGAAC